>NW_015385431.1:0-171164 GCF_001447935.2 Debaryomyces fabryi
AAAATTACAAATACGTCAGATCTAGGGTCTTTCAAGGTTGGAATATTATTCCAATTTTCTGCTTTGGTTGGTTTGGCGCCTGGACAGGTTTGCAAACTACCTTGATCACTTTCGCCTGTTATATTTAGTATCTTCTCAAGCTCGTAGAATTGGGAGTACGAAATCATATCACGTCCATCATTATCATGAAACGAGTGCCCAGATACCATCACATCAGGAGTAGGATGTAATTTTACCCAAGGACTGATCAATACTAATTTTGAAGGGTAGACTATATTTTGTAATTTTGACTTTTTCAAGAACTGTAAATATCCAAGAGACAAATTTCCCCCAGCGGAGTCTCCCATTAATATTACATTGGTGTTGCCTTCATTTGTAACCAAATTCAGGTATGTCTCGTGCAACTGGTTCATCTGCGTGGGGAATTTATGCCCATATGATGCCAATTTATAGTCCAAATGTAAAATAGATAAACGTGATTGCTTGTCTGGCTTGAGCAACTTATACATTGTCAAAACTGATACAATCTGTTCCGGTTGCGTTTGAAGATAATAAGCACCTCCGTGAATATAAATCAAGATTGGATCATCTGGCTTCCTGTCTGGTTGTTTAACCAACCAAATGGAGTTCTTGTCGTACCTAGTACCGTACCCCGGGAGTTTACTAGTAATAGTTTTAAGGAATAAAGGAACCAACTTGTTGATAATGAAATCGTTACTCATGAACGAGACATAATAAGCATCTGAAACACTTAGCGAAAGTGCTGTTCTGAAAACTATAAGTCTTAAGCATTGCGTTAAGCTATTTGCATATTTCCGAACCGGATCCCCAACAGTATAAAATCTCAAAGTGACAATCAATGCTTTGATGGGAATGCTAATCAATGAAAGTAGACCTGATAACGAAATCATGATACTCAATATTATCTTGCATTGAATAGTAATTCCTTCCGGGAGTTGCTTGCTTATATAGGAGGATTGCAGCAGTCTCATGTGATGATTTTTGTTCCGTGAGGAGTATCGGATATAGAACAGTACTGCACTCTATTGCTGCTAATAACGAGAGAATAAATACGACTTTAAGACCGCTAAGTAAAGATTCCATACTTAATGCAAACTATTGCAGTAAATCGTTCCTCTAGACTATAATTAGCCGGTACAAGAACATCCGTGGAATATACTCTAATGATTTATAGTAGATATTCAGAGTCAGTATGTCCCCAGTGCAATTGGTGAGATTTGACGGCGGCTAAATATCGAAATGATATTTTAACCACTTATCTACTGTTTCAACGAGATAATTATCACGAAAACAACATAGATATCTTCTGGGTATCTGCTATAATCGCCAAGTTCCGTTGGTCAGATTGTTTCCGTGGGGTGTTATCGCCGGGCACGGTTAAGAATAATTAGTATGGGCTTGGATTATATAAGCAAGCGAGTACTCCCAACAGTTCCAATGAACGTCGAGTATTTATATATTTATTGAAAAATTTCAGGTTTATAGCACTAACTAAGTCAATTAGAGAATAATTAAGATGTCAGTCGAAGATTTAAAAGCTACTGTTACCAAGTTACAAGATAGAATTTCATATTTGGAACAAAAGGCCGGTATTGTGCCAAATGTGCCAAAATCTGTCAGAATGGTGTTGATTGGACCTCCAGGTGCTGGTAAAGGTACCCAAGCTCCAAACTTGAAGGAAAAGTTCTGTGCTTGTCATTTGGCCACTGGTGATATGTTGAGAGCACAGGTTGCTGCTAAGACATCATTAGGTGTTGAAGCCAAGAAGATCATGGACCAAGGTGGATTAGTTTCTGACGAAATCATGGTCAACATGATCAAGTCTGAATTAGAAAACAACAAGGAATGTTCTAATGGTTTCATTTTAGATGGATTCCCAAGAACCATTCCACAAGCTGAAAAGTTGGACTCTATGTTGGAAACCAGAAAGACTCCATTGGAAAACGCTGTTGAATTAAAGATCGACGATGAATTATTGGTTGCTAGAATCACTGGTAGATTAGTCCACCCAGCATCAGGTAGATCATACCACAAGTTATTCAACCCACCAAAGAAAGAGATGATCGATGATGTTTCTGGTGAAGCATTAGTTCAAAGATCTGACGATAACGAAGATGCTTTGAAGAAGAGATTGGTTACTTACCACAAGCAAACCGAACCGATCGTTGACTACTACAGAAAGACCGGTATCTGGTCTGGTGTCGACGCTTCCCAAAAACCAGGTAAGGTTTGGGATGATATCTTAAAATGCTTAGGTCAAAAATAAGAATAATTTTATATATTAGCTAAGTATTTATGTATAGGATTGTAAAAATATCACCGTGTCATTAAAACTTTTCCCGCTTTACCTTTGTATTCAACTCATCTACTGCACCTCTCTTTTTATTCGCTTCGTTGAAGCACGTAGCATGACAAATTTTACGGCTGTTTTTACCTTCGCCGGGAGCTCTGATACAATTGAACCAGCACCATTCACCAAGATCATCATTATAAGTAGCTTTAATTTGATCACGACAAATGAGACATTTATTATTCATATTTGTTTCATTTGAAGGAATTGTGACATAAGGCGTTTCAGCCTTAGTCATATTAGAATTGTTTGATATGCTAGTTTGTAAAGATTCGGTATTTGAAGTTGTTGAGTATTCTAGCAAGTTCTCGTCTCTGAATTTGACCCAGTCGTAATCGTCTAAATACCAAACTCTTGATTGTACACTGGAAGTAGCCATCTTCTTATTTATACGGAAATGCCAATCCAAATGCAATCTTCTTTTACTGACACCAGCTTCATCAGTAGTAAATCTCTTACCACATGTACCACATTTTGATGACTTTGCTTCATATAACAATGACCTTGTTGAATTCGAAATCTTGTTAGTATTTATGAAATTTTGTAACCCCTTTGAATCGATAGATAAATTATTTAATTCATTGAATTTTAATTGATCATATTCTGTTCTGGCTATGTTCGAACTTGGAATATTGAATTTTGCATTCGAGTTTATTAATAATTGTTCTAATACACTATTTGATGGTAAATCTACATTATTAGGGATATTAACTGTAGGTTGATATTTTTGCTTGGGAAAGTTTAATTCGTATGTTGGTAAAGAACCAGGCTTAAGAGCTTGGTCCATTTTAATTAAGCCAGAGACTACTAGCATGCCAAAGATATCCCTAGCCTTATTATTTTGAATCACAGGGGTATTTGGTAATCCTGGGGTCGTCGCAGGGGTCGCTGCTGGAGTAGGTATTGGTGTATTATAAGTATTTAACTCCTGTTGTTTAATAGTTTGCAATTGCGATTGTACCGCTTGTAGCTCGTTAACGTTCATGTTTTGGCTCTGTAGCAATGTCTTTAATTGATTCAATGCATTAAATCTGTCTGTTAATCTTGGATCTGGGTTATTGATGAGCTTGTTCTGGAAAATAGGAACCAATGTGTTGATATCATCTATCAAAACATTATTGGTCAATTGATCATTTCTTTTTGAATTCTTAGCATGTGCCTGGGTTAAAAATGCAGAAATCTTATCTAACTGCTCTCTTGGAAATAATGGCAAGTTGGTACCCTTAGTTTTAGTAATCTTCCAAGTCTCAAACAAATTTACAAGCTTTTGTCTTACCTGTCCATTCACCAACAAATAAACGTGTGAAAAGAGTTTGAATATTTCGTCACCAACTAATATATTATATGGATTTCCAACATTCTTACATACTGAATCTAACACGTAAAGTGCAAATAATTTGTGTTCGGGAATACATTTGAGTATTCTATTTGTTATTGCATTGATTATACCATCTGCTACGTTGGTATTCTCTTTGGCAATGGTGGTGAGGTTATCAATTATTGGACGCGAGTTAAACGTTAAATCAGTCAAGCTTTGAGCGTAATCCTCCACTATAGCTGACTTCAAATCGTTCGACATTCTAGATTATGTAGTGCCTTTCTTTGAACTTGAAAATGTCTTAAAAAATCTTCTCTTATTTCCATCCAGCTCATTTCGTTAAATGTAATCAGGATTTGATTATCTGGGCGTGTTCTTACCAATATCACCAACAGGACAAGGCTACAATAATCTGAAGTGATTAATGGTACAAGTAGGGTGAAATTGATGGTGAAATCTATGATTTTGACTTACAGGAATATGCTAGTGATATCCCATTATTTAATCTACATTTCTTCCCCCAGAAGTTTACAAGGATTTCCAAAATAACCTTTCGAGGTGTAACACTCTACTACATCCCTACACCTGTTTCCGAATTATTGGTTCCTTAATTAGTTTTGAAGAAAAGATCGGATTTCAAGGCTAAGAATATGAAGATAATGTGGAGTATCACGTCAAGATTTTGACTCGATTATTTTCACAGAGATATCGATGTTTTAAGAATCCCCACTTGTTTAATATACCAATAGCCCCACTAAAGAGAGAGAATTAAAGTTATTTTATACTTTTTTTTTTTGAATTATCATCTAAATAACAAAACTTATCTACTAGTACTAAAGCACTTATAATCCCTCCTATCTTTCAAGTCTGCTTTCTATCGATTCAGAGATATGATCACAGGATATGATCCCACTAGGCGTGTAAAAACCATGCCGAAATAAATTAAGCGCGGTGAACAAATTTTTCACAATTGGAATTGAGTCAGCCTAAGATAAAGCATTCTTTTAGTCTGATAGCAAGAGCAAATGTCACCACACGCCACAACCGATAAAAAACAATCAGGAACCGCTAGAGTTTTGGGATCTGCTTCTGCAGGTATCTGTGAAATCGCTGTTTTCCACCCAGTGGACACTATTTCCAAGAGATTAATGTCAAATCACGGTAAGATTACATCTGCTGCTCAATTAAACAGTGTTATTTTCAGGGAACACGCTAAAGAAGCTTTAGGAAAGAGATTATTCACATTATTCCCTGGTTTAGGATATGCTGCTTGTTACAAGATTTTACAAAGAGTCTACAAGTACGGTGGACAACCATTTGCTAACGAATTTTTGACTAAGAATTTCAAGGACAACTATGAATCGTGGTTCGGTCCTAAGACCGGTAAAGCATTATTATCAGCTACTGCAGGTTCGTTGATTGGTATTGGTGAAGTTGTGTTGTTACCTTTGGACGTTTTGAAAATCAAACGTCAAACAAACCCAGAATCTTTCCGTGGTAGAGGTGTGTTCAGGATTTTTGCTGATGAAGGATTTGGTTTATACAGAGGTTGGGGTTGGACTGCGGCCAGAAATGCTCCGGGTTCTTTTGCTTTGTTCGGTGGTAACTCTTTTGCTAAAGAGTACATCTTCGGTTTGTCAGACTACTCGTCGGCCACTTGGTCCCAAAATTTCATCACATCTATCTTCGGTGCCTCCGCATCTTTGATTGTTTCTGCTCCATTGGACGTTATCAAGACCAGAATTCAGAACAGAAACTTCGATAACCCACAATCTGGTTTCACTATCTTGAAGAACATGGCCAAGAATGAAGGTATATCCTCGTTTTTCAAGGGTTTGACCCCAAAGCTTTTAACTACTGGTCCTAAGTTGGTCTTCTCGTTCGCATTAGCCCAATCTTTAATTCCTGCCTTTGATAAGATGTTGAAATAGAGTCTTTAGTCTATAGATTTATTTTCGTATTTATTTGTATATATTAAATTAACACTATAAGTTTTTGATATTGCGTCCCGATTAGGAAATTGCGGCTTTTAATTAGAAGGCCTTACAAATCAAGTATCTAGATCCAAACGTGGTTGATCAAGCTATAATTACTAATAGCTTTCACTAGTATTAATTCATTTTTTTAGCATATATGATATAACATTGGACATAAGAAGGAGCTATATTATGAAGATATATCGATTTGGAGGAAAAAGTTAAAATGAAATTCTTCTCAGTTATAATATACACTTTAAAAGTGAATTTATTACAGGTATTAGTGAACAACTGTCGATCGCATTCGATTTCGTTACAATTCATTGACAGTTCAATATTTGAAGCAAGTACTTCTAGTAAGCATCCAGATGAATACGCAGATGGCGCATTTGTTGTGAATATTACGGATATACCGATTATGTGATTTGGAACAACTTGGGCTTTGACGAGTAAGATATGCATTCATAGGAATGGGAGTTTGCTTATGATGATAACGATTACGATTATGATTACAATTATGACTAGGATAAGAATGGTTTTAATAAGATTAGATAATATTTAGAGTTTATAGTGTATAGAAAATAATATTGTATATTAAAATTCTGTTGGTAATACTATATTAGAAATACCAAATGCTTCAAAATACCCAAGTTTGCTTAAATTAGGCAATTCAGTCGTCCATTTCTGTCTACCTAAAATTGAATCCAATTCTTGTAGAGATGACTTATTTTCGAGAATGCAGAGTCTCATCACTGCTTCGGATTTTCTCTTTTCTCTCTGAAGCTTTTCGGTTATACGTTCTCTCAATCCCCCGGTAGTGTTGGCAATATTCATGGCATTCTTCAAGAATGTCTTGCAATTTTGGAATAAGACATCTTTATGTTTAGAAGCTGGTTCATAATTCTGTAATTGGGACCTCTGAAGATCAATATCAGACCTGGCGATGATAATATTGCTGATTTGCGAAATAATCGACCCAATTCCATCGTCTGTTCCGGAAGGTCTTTTCTTCTTTTCGGTCAATTGTGTATTCAATAATTCCTGAGATTGTTTGTAGTAATTACCCATTTGCGTGAGTGCTTTCCAATAGAATTCAGCAATTTTCTGGTTTGAATTAGCACTATTTAAATTAATGTCATTCCTGTCTATCATAGTTTGTATATTATCAGCCGCCAGCATGTATCTTTCTGGGGTATGAGGTAATTCACTATTATTCCATAAGTCATACAACTTGCTGGCATCATTAATTGCTAACCCCTTAATATATGCTTTACATATCTGATAGTCATCAATATTATCTTGAGTGATTGATGAAATCATGTCGCTCTTTGCATTATTTCTCTCCCCAAAATTGAGAACTAAGTCGTCTGCAACAGCCTCACAAGTTGATAAAAATGGGTTAACCATATCCAAAGATGGCATTATTTGTGAATTTGGGTCACTTACGTTCTCGAGCACCGCCTGTGCTAGTCTATATGCTGATATTATTGTTTCAAATACGTCAGACGGTTGAAGAACTTCTTCGCTTGTAAATTCTTCTTCTTGAGGAGGCTTTTCGCTGCCTGAAGGTGTGTTGTTATTATTCGTACTTGATGCATCACTTGCTATTTCATTTAGGTCATTGAGGAACTTTTGGAGTTCGGCTGTTTGTAATTCAATAAGATTCTGAAATATACCTTGTGTCTTGTAACCATATTCCAAGACTGTATCGAAATTATCGCTTTCATTGTCTTGCTGGATTTCGATTACCTCGGTATATACTAATGCAGTATTAAATAATAAATCTAAAGGGATTCGAATATTCAAAGATTGTGCCACATCAATTGCCTTCTCATGAGCACTCACTATTTCTGATAAATTCTGTAATACTGAATCTTCGCCACCACTTATGGCATCTTCCACGTTAGTTAAATCATATACACTAACACCGTCAGTTTTAAAATATTGATTGTAAACGTGAAATAGAAGCCTAGAAGCATTGTAGTAACTATCTAAAGTACCATTTGGTGAAAGCTTTATGGCCATTAAATATTGGCTATAAGCTTTTTGATAGAACCTAAGAGCTTTGGCCAAATCAGATCCCAACCACCTATCTCCGCTTTCTTCATCAATTGCACCTTGGTCTAAAAATTCATCTGCTGTTTGTGGTTGCTTTGATTCATACTCTTGATTATCTTTTTGAGAGTTTAACAACGACTGAGCCCTTTTACCCAATTTTGGAACCTTTCCACCTTCTTCATTAAAAGTTTAAAGTTAGTAACCTAATTAATAGTAAGATTCATCTATATTCCATGTACATACTTTTCATCTTACTTGATCTAAGTTTCAGGAAGAGCTAACTGATTTTTTTCTCAATTTGATAAAATCAAACGCGTAATGTTCCAAAGATCTACAGATACGTTAGATTGAGTTGAGCTTTTACAGGACTGGAACCTAGGTTGACATAATATGCACAAGAGATTCAATAGTAATTCATTATCTGATCTTCCAGATACGAATCTAATTGCGACTATTGACCCTGTGAAGTATAAAATTACGCTACCGGTGTATTGTCTCTCATTATTCAAAAGTCCTACATGGAAACCTAATGCCCCTGGTATATTATATGTTACTGATTTTACAACGAATGAAGAGACAGCATTCAATAGAAATGTTCTACCTCAAAATGTTAGTATAAACTTTCAGATAGAAAAGCCCATTGAATCTAATAAGATTTTGTCTATTGGTGTTCCATCTCATCTAATGGACAAAATATCCAATGAATTGTCAAGAACAAACACTAATATGAAAGATTATAACTTCAATAACCCAGGTAATTGTCAATTTGAGTCTGAAGGAATATTTGCGAGAGTTGTCTTTATATTGAAGTTGTATAGAGGCGGTATAGAAGGAAGTCTCGTTACATTGATTACACTTGATAAGGATAATATTCCAGTTTTCTACTCAGAAGACAAAAAACTTGAAACTTTAGCGTCTAGGTATTTGGAATATTCTAACCCAGAATTAGTTAATAGTATTATGCCGTATTTTCCTATAAACAGCTTGACTAACGGGCATGAGTATAAACGAGCATTTGATTATGTTAATACGAAATCAACGCAATCGTCTAATGAACCCCCTTCAAAATTGCAGAAAGTTCCGAATGGAGTAAGCCTTGCCTTTCACCAGCACAAAAGTTTTGATGATACCCAGAAGCCAATTACAACAAGTACACAGCCATATAGTAGTGATGATGTGCCGTCATCCCTATACAGTAATACGCAGACATCTCAAAACTTGGACTTCAAGGCCAATGCCTTCGATGACTTTTTAGTAAATAGAGTGACAGTGGACCAATTACTCAAAGTTCCTCTTAGCTTTGCTGATATAAAAAAGGGAACCACGTTTGAAGTCGATGCTTACATCAAAGGGATATTACCATTTGATCGATTTATCATTAAGCCGTTCAAAAGAACTCTAAAAGTCGCTCCGTTCAAATTGGTTCTATCTGATAATTTGCCTAATTCGGCATTATCTGCAAATAATACCCTAATACTCGAATTCAATACTGAAGAAGAAATCTGCCGTTTTCTCCTTATGAACGAAGTAGAAGAAATGTATGACAACATAAAAAATATTGAACTTTCAATGGACAAGCTATTGTCTACTACATCTAATATAAAGGGCTTGCGAATCAAAAGATCGCTTATCACAGTCGACAAAGGATTTTTGCGGCCATACTGGACCTGTTTAAATAATTTAAATGACTTAATCTACCAAGGCTAATTCCCGTATCCGGGATATGAATATTCAACATGCATGTAAGCATTCTATAAATAGGCCCAGCTACACTAATTCGCTAAAAATGTCTAGTACAGCCTTTTAATTTATTTTCGATCACATACGCGTTTACCCAGCCTCATCAAAATTTTACGTACTTAAAGGTTTGATAAGAATATGCAAACCCCAAGATGTGTTAATTGTTCCCTATTATTGAATTAAAACATATATATTCTATTTAATTAACCGCTGTTGAATATTGTGGTTATATCTTGAAAGTTAGAATTAATTGACTTAATACCTATTAAATCCATTTAAATATTCAAGTTCCTGGTATGCATATCCCAAAGATCTCATCGGGCTTATGTCCTTCAAAATTATTAGCTCGTTCTATATCAGACGATGTTACATCCACTGCTGATGCATTTAAGAGTTGGGACACATGTATGGATAATAAGACATGTAAAATAGTGGCAATTGTGGGTATTGTGTTGGCATCGTTGATCTGCATCTGGATATTATCAACGTTAATTCAATGTATTTGCTTGGGTAAAACTTGCCTTGAATCTTTATGTATGTGTTGTTGCCGTCCTGCCAATCGCCAAAGAGTTGTTGAACAGCAGGTTCCTTATACCAATCCAAACATGTATCCTACACCAGCACCTTACTATGCAAGAGAGCCGCCTGCAGTTTACGGTGGTAGAGGCTATGTGCCAGTTGATGATGATAGCGATAAGACTAATCCATTTTCTGAAGAAAAGCATACATCTTATCGGGGATACAGGTCTTAGAAAGATGCCCTCTATTAATGACTGTTACGCTACTTTTTTTAAACGTTATTTTTATTTGAAGTCTATAGGATAATACTCACAGGTTTATAATTTAGAGACTAAAGGAATACATTTTGCTCTTTCATAGAAAAATACTCGGTAAAGATAATTATCAAAGGATGAAACTACGTAAATCGTGTTGAGACAACAAGTTGTGTAATGATAATCATATTCAAAGAAAAAAAAAGAATCAAAAACCTGGACTGCCAGCTTTCAGCCTTTGAAACAAATTTTACATAAATTAAATACTCTGATATACACAGCTTCACATTTCTGTGCAAATGAATTGCATATATTGCTAAAATGATCTTGCCTGAAAAAATGAATACATTCAATTACTGATAGTGAGATATCCAAACTTGTTTGTAACTACTTTGATTTCATATATATTCTCGTTACGACGTAAAGCATTTACTCCCATAATCAAATCGCGTTTAATCTTTTGAAAGATTTCCGAAGGATAAACCAAGTTTTCTAAATCCAGCTTGAAATTCCATGGAAACCTTTCTGATGGTCTGCTATATCTATAGAATCGCGAGTCTTTTTCACTTTGGCAATTCTCGTTAATTAGTTTCTCTTGACTTAACAATAATTCACTTTCCATGTAATATCCAAAGTCAGAAGATAATTTATTATAGTTTTGGCGGAAGGTATTGATATATTCTTTAAACTCAAGGATATTGAGTTTAAATGATATCATAAATTCAATATTATCCGAGACAGTATCAGGACACTCATTAATTAGAATATCAACAAGGCTTTGTATATTGTTTATTATGTTCTGCGTCTCATTCAATTTGCTATCAAACATCTGCGGACTTATGCTCAGAATTTTCTCTTTGATTGTCCCAAAATCATTAAACTCTGCAGCTCTTGGAAGGCTTGTAACTAAATCAGCGACTGACGCCATTCTAAAAATATTTTGTAAAAAAATTACTAAGAAAGAAGTCAAAGAATATTAGGAAGATTCAAGTAGCTATATAGGTTAATAGTGGCAGAATATTCTGCTTTAAAGTCATGAATATATTGAGATAAATTTATGCAACCCTCTGCGTAATTACTTCTTTAAGCAATAATTGCACTCAACAGTCAAATGCGACATCAGAAGGACTCGAACATAACTTTGCCTAAGAATGAGTTTAAATATGAAAAAACCCTCTTACTTTTCGGTATACTTATGAAGCAGATATCATTGTAATTACTGTCATTTCTTTTTGTAGTAAGTTTATTAATATTTTAAATAGTTGCAATAAATATATATATAATTCCTGTGTAGCCCAATATATTAAAAAGATTAAAAAAGTGAAAAAATTATCTCAGAAGGAGTCATGGAAAACTCCATTCCATTATTCCAAGTAGAACTAAAGCTCTTCGCTAAAATTACGAAAAACATATCTTAAATCAGATGCGCTTACCAAACCAACAGCATCTCTCAATTTTGATTTCAACAATGCCCTTTCGTTTGGCCGATATCGAATATTATATCCATCTAAATATTTCTGGCATTCTTCTCTGTTTAGGCTGTCAATATCTCTAACGGTTTCAATAGGGGGTAATTCATCTTGGTCGCTTTCTAAGTTTATAAAAGGCACGAGAGACGCAACATAGCCATTGTTTCTTCTGGTTACATTATCTAAAAGAGCAAGCTTGTATTGAATCATTCGGAATCCAGTAGTTGTTGTTCTTTCCAAAGTATTCATATCCACTCTGAGGGCTGAGACTTCGCTCTTGATGGAATTAACTTCGCTCTTGATGGAATTAACATCGCTCTTGATGGAATTAACATCGCTCTTGATGGAATTAATGCCATTTGTGAACCACTCAGGTGGTGTCGAATAAATTGACTGAACAATTGGTGGGAGTTTTAACTCTAACCTTCTATCGATTAATTTAGTGATATTTTCGTTTATTTGTTCAGGAATTTGTTCAAATATGCTTTCTGTCGATTCAGCCATTTTTGTTATCTTTTTTAAAAACTTATAATTTTATAGTTTTGAAAAGCTACTATAGTTTTTAAAAAAAGATAGTCCTTAAAAAATGATATGTCTTAAATTTATATAATACATGAAAATGCATTTGTACCATTCAGTGTTACACAAATGCGAATTGCACTAGTTTTCCTATCGGTATTTTATATTTTACCATTATCAAGGTAAGCCCATGCACAAAGAGTTAAAATGGAAAAGGATAAGAATCACTTCTAAACAATTATGATAATAGAGTAGCTTTAGCGGATGAGATTGATATAAAATACATTGAAGTACTTATGATTATTATTGACCTGAGTTTAACTTATTACAAGATGCTTATTAGACTTTTAATTGCTGCGACAAACTTCATTTATGTGAAATCAAGGTTAGTGCTTTTGATTTCTACTGTCATGTAGGGCTATTTGTGTCTTCTATTGTTTTTTCGTTGGGCCAAAATGAAGCACTAGAATAGGAAATAGGTACAGAAAATAAATGTCAATAAGAAACAGGTTTGAATTGAAGTTTCTTAGTACAATCTTCAGATGTATAATCAATAATCTAAGTTAAAATTAGCATTTTATAATAAACAGTTTCTTGAGATATATCAAGTAAGGGGGAAGATACCTTTGCTGAGCCTTTGCTGAACATGGAATTAATTTGAGAAACACAATGGCTGCAAAATAGACTTTTGAATTAGTACTATTGTTTACTCTGCCAGATTCTTTTATTTTATGATGGAAGTCAGTATTGCTTTACAAATTGCTGATTCCACTAACCTTAGTATTGTATTATAAGAAGAAATGAATTCACCGAATAATTGTATTGTAATATTTAAAGGTCAAGTAAATTATAATTGCCATTTTTGAATGGATTTTTATATCAACTGTCCCTTTGAAACAATGACTAAGTCTAAAAGTAATTTAGTAGTTCTCTGGTAACATAAGATCTCTTAGTTTTCCGAGGCTAACATATTATTCACTTGAAAGATATTTTAGTTAGGCTGTATCAATTTTTTGGATGCAGCGAACCTACATTTACATGAAATATTAAAGAGCCAAAAAATTTACGAATCTTTGTCAAATACTGAAGAGAGTTGAGTCATAGATCTAGGTACTTCACTGTTGCAAAAAAAAACAAGATGTATAATAAGCACTGGTATACAGTTCGTGTGCAATTTATTGAATTAAGCGTCTGAAACAGTTCGTAGCTCCTAGTACAGATTTACAAGACTTAATACATTATTTCAACCTCAAAATGTTATATCATTCTTACTATCTCTTATGGTTGTGATATGGTTACATACCTGACCCAACATTTGACTGGGTACTTCTCTTTGACGTAATATTTGCATTTCCTTCTTATTTATCGGACGATATAGAATAGAGTAAAATAAGTCCCTATGGACTGTCCCTAACGTCCAGGCTTGTAAATGGCACATTTTTTAAAGTAAAGGAGGATTCTGACATTCTGAAGATTTAGTATGAGGAGAAACGCCAATTAATGGTTGTTGGTGTTCAAATCTAATCGCTTAGAAGCATATAAAAGTAATTTTTTAATAATATATTGTCGAATAAATATTATCTAAAATAGAAATATGAACTGTACTGCGATGTCTTGTCCCGAATACGCATTTATTACAATCTGAAAACTCAAGGTATACAGCCTATTGACTTTTTATCTAATGCAGTATATTACCAATATACAAAAACTAAAAAAACTAAATAGAATCATTAACCAATAAAAATTAGTAATTTATAGTATGATATACTATATATAAAGCAGTCATATATAATAAATGTATAACGTTATGATTTGGAAAATAAATATAATTTTTTAAAATTAAACAACTTAATATCACCTATGAACATGAAATCTAACGTTCCCTTCTCTCCATGCACAATCTACCATGCTTCAGTTTGTTCTATTCATTCTTGCAAACAAATTTAACCAACCATCAAGGTTTCGTCATCAGTGAAATCGTAAGCTGGAATTTCCAAGTTCAATGGAGCTGGACCTCTTCTAATTCTACCAGAGATATCGTAGTGAGAACCATGACAAGGACAGAACCAACCACCAAAATCACCGGCTTCACCGATTGGAACACAACCCAAGTGCGTACAGATACCCAACATAACTAACCATTCTGGCTTCTTGACACGGTCAGCATCAGTTTGTGGGTCTCTCAAGTTAGAAACTTGGACTTGGTTAGCCTCGTCGATTTCATCTTGTGTTCTGTGTCTGATGAAAACTGGCTTACCTTGCCACTTAACAATGACGTTCTTACCTTCTGGAATAGCACCCAACTTAACTTCAACCTTAGCCATAGCTAAAACATCAGCAGATGCAGATAAAGAAGATAAAAACGATTCAACGGTGGATTTGGCACCAACAGTACCCAATAATCCCATAGAACCAACCATGAAGTAAGTGAAGTTACGGTTCTTTTCTTGAGATCTATTGTTTAAGTAACTGCTGTAATCTGGCTGATCATACTTAGCCAATGCAGAAGTAGTGGTGGATAAAGTTCTAACAGAACCTATAATTATGTTAGTATATTATTCTTATTTCATGTCTATAATGAATTTCTTTCAATCGACTACGGATTTCTGAATTTTTCACCATTAGAAACAACATGAACGAAGTCATCATGAACAATTCATGAACACTTCATCATTTCGATTGCTTGTATTTTTACATACTCTTTAATCCTAATCCATTTCTTAAAGATCTAAAAGCAAGGGATGACATCTTCAATTAATATACAATTAAGTAAATTGGTATAATATGTTTTTCTACTAGTTTATGTAAGGTCAAAAGTCACTAAAATGTTCAAAATTTGTTTTTGAGCCTTTTTAATTGGCTCGAATGCGGTTTCGTTTAAAACCGGGTAACAAATATGTTACACGTGATCTTTTCGCCTAAAGATCGGCCCACCACTATATGTCTATAGGATTGATTGCAAAATACTAGCATAATGGTATTTTAGGGAACTTATAAGGCAGTATATAGAGGAAATGGGCTATTTAATACCAAATCCGGAACTCTCGTTCACCGCCATTGTCAATTTGGATATCATCTTTTCTTTGGATGAGTACTCGTACAACGCGAGTTCATTGAAGCAAGTATGGGCTACCGGTAATCTATTACTGTCCTTACCGTTTGCTAATCTACTTATCCTGAAATTAAGATTCTGGATTCCAGTAGCCGGTACTCTATCAGATCCTGTGACAAAGGCCAAGACCTTTTTGTGCTGCTTGTAGGATAAGCTGTCCATGTATTCCCAGAACCACTTTACGGCCGAGGAGGTCATGGCATGGTCGTTGTCCTTCCAGCCGGTGTATTTAGTTATTGATCTTAGGATGGCGACGTCGATTTTTTCTTCGTCGGAGCCGCAGAGTAGCAATTCGATTTCCTGGGGCAGAAAGAGCGACAAGGCATTCCCACCGATGACGGTGGAAAAGCCTTTGACAAAGAAATTCACCTGGTTGGCTATTCCGTCAGACATAAAGAACTTGGCGTATTTCTCGATATAGGTCTCTCTGTTTTGAGACGTGACTACGGTATGTCTGCCCTTGGGTATCAACTGCTTGGTATGAACTTTGCCGAGCAAATCTGTGTATGATGCTTCGAATGTTAGTTCCATTGCCCTTAATTCTTCGTCATTGTACTCTCTTAGTTTTAGTAAATTCGAGGCGGACACCGGATATAGTTTCTGGTAATCACTTAAGTCGACCGGCTTGCCTAGTAGAAGCTTGTATAGAACTGTGGGGAATTTTAAATTTAATATAGTAGAATTGTAGATTGCTAAGCCCAAGATAGCTCCAAATAAATAATACATCTCGTAGTTCTCGATAGGTACAATATTAAACCACAAGAGGTTGGAGTCTTCGATATTTACAAATATTCCCGCCTGGGGACTGAATAACGCCCTGGTTAATAATAGAAACCACTCTTTCTTTATTCCACCTGCATCTACACCTGGCTCGTCTATGAACTGTACTCTTAAACTTTTCTTTAGATTAGTTGGATTTATTTTAATGCATCTTAGGGAGTCTTGGACAATATATTCCCGACGAACCCTAACTTTAAAATAGACGTCGATTGCAATTCTCTTGTCAAGAGAATTGATAAATGCCTCCTCTGCTTTTCTTTCCATTTGTCTTCTTGCCTCGTACTCCAAGATAGAAATTTTACTTCCTAACGATATCAAAAACGGGTACTGGCAAAAGAAATACGAAGAGGATTCGTTAAATTTAAACGAATTAGTATGCCCGTGAATGTAGTCGATAACAGTCTGTAACTCAGGTTCTTGAAGATGATTTGTTGGTTTAATGCTAGACTTTTTGTTACTCTGCCATGAATCGAAATCTAGTTTAATATTAACGAAATCAAGCAATGAGTTATAAAATATGCTAACCAGCAACTTATCGCTACCACTGCGAATAGAATTTGCCCTGTTGAAAGTAGAAAGGAATATTGCAGCTGTTTTCAAATGCCAATCATTAGCATATTGATGAATTTTTATCTTGACCACCGAGTCCTTTTTAGACTTCGATCTAGGTAGCGTAGTCCTATTTGGTATTAAGCTCGCGGCTGGATGGAGGCCTGGAGAACTCAAGTCGGTGGAGGGCATTTCTTCAAGGTCATTTTTCAATTGAATATTGTCCAAATATTCATAATCAGTGGGATGATCATGATGACGAGATGAAGAGCTCAGACTCTTCCGTCTTAACAAATGTGGATTATTGGCAATGTGAAAATATTTCTTAAGGTGAAATGTTATATATAAATTTATGAGATCGACCTTAGACAGAAATTCATATTTGTTGAGTTTTGAAACCCAACTGGCTATATAATTATTCTCTGGAGTAGAATTAAATTGAGCCATAATCCCAAACACTCTTTTCAATATGTCATAGCATAGTGTCTTGATTTCGGGTACGTCTATCATTGATGTAATTTGAGTAGAAGCGCCTTTCTCATAATTTACCAACGCATTCGAAAGAAATGGAATTTCCAAGAGAATTAACAACCAAAGTAGATTCCTGGCATCATCATTCTGATACACCTCTACCCGCTTCAACAAATCAGAAGCTCCACTTAGTGCATTATATAATGGTCTCTTGGTAGGTAAATGAGTCAAAAGGACAAACATTGACCTGATATCTTCAAGGTTTAAGTTAGATGTTGAGTAGTGAATTTTCTTACTAGTTTTCTTAATTTTAAACGAATTATTCAAGCAAGGATATGATTTGAAGGCCAGAAATAGGTAACTGGAAAGAGGTTCAAATATTTCATGTGTTGACTTAGAATTCCCTTGTCTACATGCCTCGTCCGCATCATGCACACATTTATCAATCATCTTCTTTACCCGTTTGAACGATAAAACAAGAGGATATGAACTTGGATCTGGTTGTGGTCTTGACCTATCCATAATAACATTAGTGGTATTACATACAGAGCAACGAAATTTATGTGTTCCACCGGAATATGATACAATTGTTCCACAACATTTGCAATTCTTAACGCATACTTCCTCTTTATGCTCCTTTTTAATACTGCTACTGTTTTCCTCTGATATCTTACTAGTGTAAGACGCCTTCAAAGGAGGATTCTGTGGTTTAAATCTATCCAACAACTTCCATTGAGAATTTGATCTGGTAATTTCACTCTTTGAATTGGAATCTGGGTTCTTAGGTTGACTCGTAGGCAGTGTCCCCGAAGTGCTACTTTTTCTACGTAGCATGAATTCTTGATCAATGTGTTATCAATGGATATTTAAATGCTTATGTGTTCAAACTAGCGTCTAAATCATCAATATAAAGTAGTGCCTTAGTTGCTTCTACCTTCAAAAGGACCCTTATCATAGCCACAAAGGAAATTGATTTGCAATTATCAAAAAAGTATTCACACGACCGTTTGATTGCAAAGTTGATTTATTATAGCACATTAACGCCTATCTTGTTAACTAGATAACTTCTATAATGAAACACTAGCCAGTTCTCTACACGGTTCCTTATACTTTGATATTGAAATGAAATATTTGTTATCGGAAATAAGGCCCCCCAACTGCATCAATCGTTCTATATTCGCTAATATATTTACCAGTCAAAAGGCATCGCTAGTTGTGAACAAGGTGAATAAATTGGAGTTTTATGTTGTGCATACCGAATCAGACGAACCATATATAGAATTAAAGGATGCATTATCTATAGACGAGACTATATTGGCAATAGTTCCATTCCAACCACGTCAATTGGACAATGAATGGCTTATGGTTCTCAATGAGTCAAACGAACTATTCTATATCGGATATAATCAAGAGACGGAGAATTTTGTTCGTATTAATGGTACAATTCTTAATGGAAATGGTCAACAGCAATTACTTGATGTAGATCCCATTTTGTTGTCCAATTTTAATGAGGAATCAGGCTATTTCATAGTGCATTGTTTTCAAGGAATGATACAGGTAATGGTGCTGAATAAGGATACTAAATTTGACACGCTACTAATAGAAACAACAAATAAGCGATCTAAGAAGAATAATTTACACAATGAAATATGGAACACAAATACTACAGCTATTGGGAACATCGTAATTCATCAAATGGTGATTTTGGAGAACACAGATAAATTTCAAGACACGCTAGCTATACTTTACCGGGATTTTCAGTACAATTACTCTCTAAGATACTATCGCATATCTCCAGAAGAAGGCAAGCTTCTGCTTCATACCCAATTTGAAGAATTTGACGAGCCACCATCGTGTATTATAGCGCTTAAAACGGGTGGAATTTTAGTTTTAACTTCGCTTCATATTTTTTATTTCGCTAACCCAATGGTAAACTTACAGCTTACAGGAGAAAGTGACAGCATTTTTGTTTCACGTAATGGAGAACAACAATTGATAGTTAAGAAAATAGACTCCACAAATTATCCAGAATTAATCACAAGTAGCTTTACCAATTACACTATTATAGATGACAACAGGATTTTGGCCGTAACTAATACAGGAATGTCGTACATTATATATTTCAGTTCCAAATATAAGGGAAGAAAATTAGAAGTTATTAGTACCATCAATCTTATTAAGCTAGGTATGACTACTGTTGCGAGTGATGTTCATCACATTGATAAGAACATCTTTTTTGCATCGTCTAAGTTATCGCAATCTATATTATTCGAGATACTCCAACAAAAACCGTTTATTAATATTTGTCAATTTATCCCATCGTCTCCACCCTTATTAAATATCGATCCTAGATTTGCTGGTATGCAGTGTAGTCTTTTGACCTGTGGTGGTGGTTATGACAGCGGTGAACTTAGAAAAGTTCATAATAAAATCTTCGACTTAAGTCTAATCAAGCAGTTTGGAACAAATTTAGACACCAGCCAAATATTGTTGCTTAAAATGAATAATAAAACTTACAATATTGCCACTAAGGATATGAATGGGAAAATTAATGGGGAATATCTACTTGAAGAAGAGGGACCTAAGTCATGTTTCAAGGAGATTGATATTCACTGTCACGTTCAACATGAGCTAGTATTGGACCAACGCATAGTAGACGATAACAGAATATCTGTAACTGAGCAAGGATGCTACATAAATGATCAGAAGGTGTCAAACGAGAAAACTTTTTATGGCAAAATTTTGGAAAATGGCATCTTCCTACAACTCACTTCCCAAAACAGAATTATCATACAAAAAGGTGCAAATTTTATTAAAACGGTCAACTTAAAGGCCGAATTTAAGCAAGTAACTGAAATTGACATGGTTCAAAGTTCCGAGAACAAATTCTTTTTGTTGGTAGCATTTGATGATGGATCCTATGAACTACATATAATCTCAAAGGAGTCGCCTTATTCCAAAATCCTTCTTCAGGAGGTCGTGTTTGATTCTAACGATGGGATTTCTTCGTGTGCTATTTTATTTGATGACACATCTTCATCTGCATGGCTTCTTTTCCTGTCTGGAAGTGGATCAATTGGCCAAGTATATTTTGATTTGAATGACGGAGTCAAGAACAAACAAGCAATTGTTTCACAACATGCATCTGGGTTGCCTTGTAGATTTTTTAAGGATAAAAACAGAAGAATTTTCATGGCCGATAGAAATCAGATATTTGGCTTGTTCATTGATGAAACAAACTTATACAAAGCTGCATCGATTATAGAAATTAACAACATTAATGATGTAATTTTTTTAAATGAAGAAAAAATACTTGTGTCTACCGACGTGAATAAACTATCGTTATATTCCTTGAAAACGAATTCGGTCGCAAACGCAAATGATAATATCATATATTCCAATATGTTGAATACCAAATCATTGCATATTCCTCATACAAATTTGTCTATTGCAATTTGCTTTGAAAATAAAATAAACCCCACCAATGATGAATATCAAAAATACTCTTATTTGAAGCTAATTGATAATTCCTCAATGAACGTTGTTGACTTTTTCGAATTTGCAAATAATTCTTCCTGGGATTTAGTTGACATGTGCATCATTCCAAATGGTTTAGAGCAAACTCTTCCACGATATTCATTTGCTATATTGAGTAATAGCTCCAATAAAAATGAAATACTTCTGATATTTCATATTAAAAAAAATAAAATAAAGAGGCTTCCACTGATAGATATTCTTGGTCTATCAGATAGTTCTGAATTAACATTACAAACAGTAGGTCTCGTTCATTCCGAAAAACCTAAATTGATCGTTGGAGGCAATATTACCTTTATTGTCGAATTAGTATACGATCCAGATAGAAATAATTTTATCTGGCAGTTGCTTCCGGGTACAACTGTTCAATTACCTATTCATACGCTTGGCGCTATTTCAATCGATAAATATATTATAATGGGTGATATAATGAAAGGTTTGTATATTGGAGAACTCCATGACCCTGCTGACTTTGATGATAATGCGACCGAAACTTTCTCTAAGCTTTCTATGCTGAAATTAAGATGCAACCTTGATCCATATTTCTTGACCACCTTTGATGCAGTTAAAAGCACTGAAGATCAAATGGAAATTATTTTTGGTGATTCCTTGGGCAATTTGTCATCTCTTGAAATAGATTCCGATAACAAGGATGTGAAACAAGCGTTTGCATTCAACATAGGAGAACAGATTAATATCATTAAGGCCATTGATCATTCTCTGCAAATCCAAGATTTTGCACTTAAATTCGATAAAGCCAATAAAATAAAATCACTTTTGCATATAATTGCTGTACTTGGTACGGTCAATGGTGGTTTATATTGCATAAGTAAACTTGAAGAAGAACCAACAGAAAAGATTGAAAAAATCTTAGAAAGATGCCAGATGGAATTAGTATCGTACCTGAAAACCCTTAGTTTGACAAGTAATACGACAAAATCAATTACCTATAGTAATTGGCTCTCGGTGAAAGACTGGAAAACATTGTCTAAGAATGAATCTGGAAACTATATAAAAAAGGAGACCTTCGGTATGTTTGATTTGGCATTAATAAGAAAATGGCTTTACCGTGACTATCAGCTTAACAAGTCTTGTCAACGGAACAAATCAGACGAGAATGTGTTGGACAATATGAGGGCAAATCTCAAAGTATGTTATAGGAACAAAAGCCTCCTACAAAGGTTGGTTTACGAAAGTAGTTTATTATAAATACTGTATGCATCAAAGATATTTTTAATAGATTCTTCTTCTGGGGGACCCTACCGTGAGAAACTCACCAAATGCTCTCCCAGGTCTGAAAACGTAACAACCCCATCTAATTCCGAAAGATGCAAAACCGATATCTCAAGAACACCCATTGTCGAAGAATAGAGTGAATGTGGAGAATGTTTAGAACAACAATATGTAAGAAATTTTATATGAAAATTCTTGCATTAGTCAGTTTCAAAATTACGTATAACCCAAACAAGAAACAATGTCTAAATTAGTACTCATTACGTACTTATATGCGAATACAACGATTCTGACGGTTATATTAACGACAATTGACCCAATAAATATGAATAATAATTTGTAAATTAAGTTCGCCCGTCCTAACTGTTCTACCCTATCAACGAAAAATTGCATGCTGTTTAATCGAAATTAATTTTAAATTTGTTGAATATGGTTTGAAGAAAAAAGACATTTTGCAAGCGAATAAAAGTGGATGCGAAAATGATTCCCATTTACTATTTACCTTAGGCTGCGAATAAACTCATCTGCCACATAACTGTCGATTTCACTCACGCATATTGTCATTGGTTTCTATTAGTATTAATGCCAATATCTATAGATGTACAGGTTAAAAAGTCTATAATTAATCTGTGCAATACGACAAGCAACACCAATAGTAATAGTATATCCTAGAATCTGATTTTGAAAACAAAGTTGGGTTTTTCATATTTAATCTCGGTATCAAGAAAACTAGACACAGGATTCGTCATTGAATGATTACTTAGGCCGACCCTTCTGCTTGAATGGCTGAGAGGCCAGTTTTCTTGTATTATATTTTTTTAGTTCTCTTGACTTCTTTCATCGGCCAGGTTGATATTTGCCAAGTGCACGATTTTTTTTGTTTTTGTCGTGTTCTAGGAATTTTATATTATTGAATACTATATAGTATCTTACAGCATAAGCCAAAACGTACAAATAATTCATCATGGGTGATCAACAATCATCAACTTTAAATCAAAAGTTTGATGACATTGAGATGTTGGAAATTCCAGACGACTCAGTATCCTCGGAAACAGAGTCGCTTAGCGAGAGCTCAACATCAGCATCAACAAGAGATAAACCTTCAAAACAAGACTACATAAGATTGCAAGATTGGTTAGATTCAGATGACATTATTGAATTTCAATTTGATTCGGGGCAATACAAAGATAGTTTAATCCAAAATGATGTTTCAAAGTCATATAAAAGATATATAGACTCATTGTTCAAGATAATTGAAGGATTTGCAAGTGATGATATTACCCGAATTGATTTGGAAGATGACGAAAATCCTATTGGATTGATTAGTACTTCTGCAAAGTTTGGAAACACTGCCCGTAAAACACAAAGAATGCATAAAATCAATGAAGCATTTACCAAAGTTGTTGAAAACCTAACCCAATACATACATGATATAGAGAGCATTGGAGTTGAAGACGAAATTACTGAACAATTTTATTATTTATTAAGTATTTTAGACTGTCTTCATGCTAATTATTTTTGTTCTGATACTCGAATGAAACCAGAAGCCATGGCTAAGTGGATTAATAGATTTGATTATAAACCTGATAAAGAATTAGTAGAGTCTGTTATGGTAAACTGGCCTAAGCCTTATACTCATCCACAATTTTGGAACACTTACTTGTCACAATTAATCACTAGAGGCTTACTCACCCAAGCAATTGCAGCAATTGAAAAATCGCAATACGAAGAGCTCGAGGAAAACAGTCCAGTATTATTTTCAGTTATCCAAGACTTTTCAATTTTATTAAAGAATTATACTGGTATGTCCATGAAACACCAATTTCCTGAATGGAAATTATCTTGTTGTGAATTTAGGGATTTGTTTCTGAAATTTAAAGCTAAGGTATCTGATCCAAAAGAGTTAATCATCCTTAATCAAATTTATGACTTATTATGTATACTTACTGGCTTACCTAAAACGATAGCTATACACTGCGATAAATGGTATGAAATATATACTGCATTGTCCTTATATCAAGTTAGAGACGACGATAAATTATTCAAAGAATATTTCAATGTTGCAATTAGTGAAAAACCTCCTGCTTTAATTGAAGATAGTGATGATTTAAGTATAATAAGTGAGCAATGTTTTGTTCATATTTTAGAAGAAAAATTTCTAAAAATGTTGGTGTCTGTTGACTCTATTGATTCCGCTACTGCGGCATACGTAGCAAGACTACTTGAGCTTAAAGGTTTATTAAACAATTATTATTCAGCAACGACTTCTAAAGACTTACAAGAGTTAATTAACAGAAAAACTATTTCTGAATATTTATTAACCACACATGCATATCAATGTTTAAATTCACATTATCTAGTGCCCGTTGGTATTGGATTGCTATCAAATACCGATATTTCCTCTTCCTCGCAATCGTTTGTTAATAATCGTAATACGATTGCTGAATTCTTACCACATTATGAATGCAGAACTAATGATGACTTAGAATGGGCTTTGACTATATGTGCCAAATTAAATTTAATTCAAACTGCTCGAAAATTATACCAGATATATGGAAAAAAATCTTTGAAGGATGGCTACCTTTATGAGTCTCTAAATATGTTTGTCAACTGCTATGATCCAGATTCAATCACGAATGAGTCAAATGAGGGTATGAGGCAGGTTCATCATATAGTCTGGGATATCATCTTTCAAGACAGCTTAGTGAACAATAGGCCAATTAAGGATGAACTTATAAATAATATTATATCCCATAAAGTTGATTCCAGCTTTGAAATACATCCTGTCATAAGACAATGCCTTTCACCATATGCTGTTTTAATAGAATTTTTCAAATCATTGGAGCAATCACGCAGTACTAGAGCTATGGATAATTTATCCAAATTAGTACACTTAATAAGGTTTAACCACTTACCTAAAAAATATTACCCATTATTACTATGTCAGATTATCCCTTTTTTGATAGACTCGGATATGAAGTTCCAATTACCAGATTTGATTGTGATCATCGAATTAATTGATACATTTGAATTTCAAGCTAATGATACTGAGTATAGGGAGGGCGAAAACTTATATAAATTTTCGATCAGCAATATTGAAAGTAAAACCGAGAATTACGATTGGAGAAAAATTTTGCAACAAAGTGGTACTGCCTTGCCGAAAGATCTCAAGTCGTTAATAAAGTTATTAAGAAATGAAGTGGTGGCTAAAATTGGCAAAGTATACGTAGATCACATGTAATATATATATCAAATAAACATTTACAAATTATTAAAATAATGTATTTATTTCAGATTATAAAGAATAAAAGATACAAAATAAACATGATGTGCAAGTATTTAGGCTTATCATCATTCCTTACTTGTCTATACGATAAATAAGAATCAAATACGCGGTAAAGGTAGCAATAAATATCATTTTATGCTAATTCTAGTCAATTGATATCAACTATACAAATAAAAATTGGTAAACTTCTAGAGTACAAAAGGCAGATTGTTCGATGTAATAAAAAAAATCAAAAGAAATGAACGACAAAAGTTGCTATAGTTTTTGAGGTTTCCTTTAACAAGTAACATCTTGAGTAGCTCTAGAGTTCAACAATAAAGCGACAATCAACCCGTATAAACCTAAGACTTCTGCGAAAATCAAAATCAAAATCATACCAACGAACAATCTTGGTTGCTGTGCGGTACCTCTAACACCGGCATCACCAACAATTCCAATGGCGAAACCAGCAGCTAAACCTGACAAACCGACTGACAAACCAGCTCCCAATTGAATGAAACCGGTGTATAAAGCTTGCTTTTGCTTCAAAGAGTCAGAAACTAAAACTGACACAACCAACCCATAAATGGCAATGATACCCGCCATAATGACTGGAACAATGTTTTTAACCAATAAGTCTGGTCTTAAAACACAGGTGGCACAAATACCAACACCCGACTTAGCAGTACCGTATGAGGCACCGAAACAGGTGAATACAATGGCTGCAGCACAACCCATGGATCCAAAGAAAGGAGCGTAAACAGGACTATAACTCGGTTAGTACCTTAATTATTCTAATTTCAAAATTCAAGCTTTTTAAACCCCCTAGATCCTCTGCCATATACTGCAATTTCTCAATTAACCATTAACACTTCTCCCCTTCTAAATTTCCTATCTACGTAAGATTTGCCATGCTCTCTCCATTACAATATAATTAACAATCCTAAGGCTATTTTAGAAATACATACCATAAATCAGACATTGCGGATAATTATTATGAGGTCTTGTTAATTGATTCAACTGTTTAATTGGTTATCAATACTTCAAATAGTTGACTTCTTGATTAAAGGGATGATGAATTTCCTTATATTGAACATTTGGCGGTTGTTCAGCTACGATTTTGTCCGGTATGTCACTAACTCTTTACTACGGGTAATATTGAGTCTGTAATTATTTGGGCGGGTAACCTTGAAATTTTATGAGATGAGGTACTAAATACTGAAAAATTCTGATTAATATATATTAAGCATCCTAGTTATTCAATAATCTTCTGGTGAGCTATCGCAAGGAACCTATTAAACTATATATCGAAAGAACATGTCTGCCCCAAACCCAAAAGCTTTTCCTTTAGCTGACTCTGCATTAACACAACAAATCTTGGATGTTGTCCAACAATCTCAAAACTTGAGACAATTAAAGAAAGGTGCTAACGAAGCTACCAAGACCTTGAACAGAGGTATTTCTGAATTTATCATCATGGCTGCTGACACTGAACCAATTGAAATCTTGTTACACTTGCCATTATTATGTGAAGATAAGAACGTTCCATACGTTTTCGTCCCATCGAAGACTGCATTAGGTAGAGCTTGTGGTGTTTCCAGACCAGTTATTGCTGCTTCTGTCACTACCAACGAAGCTTCTGCTATGAAGAACCAAATCTACGGTATCAAAGATAAGATTGAAACTTTGTTAATCTAGATTAGTACTGTATTAGTTATTAAATAGATAAATTCGACTTGGCGTTAGTTTAAATTATCAACATGTAGCAGATACTTATGGCTTTGAGTACTCTTAGTTAATGAAGCGTGTAGTTAGTTGTATTTTGACTGTATTTGTCTGTAAATCACTGTACAATCGTATCGGCCCTCACGATTGATGCCATCGAATTTTTTTAAAAATCAAGATGAGCGAGCTACACTAAAATTGCAACGTCTTTTTTCATTTGCATACTATCGACTAAACATCTCCAAGAGGTCATGGATAAGTTAAATACAGCAGAAGGCGTAACACGTTTTCTAAGAGCTAAAGGAGGCTCGTTGGATAAGATTGTATTAACTGCAAATCAAATCCTCGATGACACTATAAACGTTCATTTGCCCAACAAACATATTTTCATCTTCGATTTATTATGTGATAGGTTCAACGACAACAATCATTTTAAAGACTGGAAGTACGATACCCAGTGTTGGATGTTGTTCAAAAAATCATGGATAACTTTGGGCAATGATAAAATATCTAGGAATAGATCTATGAAAAAGCTAAAATTTGTTGATTTACTAATAAGCATATTGAAAAACTCTAATCAAAACCAAGGCATTGAATTGTTAGAAGTTGTTATTCAAACAACTAGTATAGTCATGAACGAATTTTATATTGAAATTGATGACAATTCGTCAATTAACTTACTTGCATCCTACGTTACATCTTTGAATCATTTATACGATACAAATAACTTTAATGACGAAATCATTAACGACTGGACCAATATAATCTACAAACTTTATCAAATACCTCAGCTCAACGTTAGCCATAAATATAGTAAGAAGAGTGTAACCAAATTTTTTGGGGAAGTTATTCCGCCTGCATTATATTTTATCAATAGAGAACTAGACAACCCTAAATTATCACAATCTAAAATTATAATTGAAAGTACAATATGCAAGGTAATATTTAATAAAGATTCAATTGGTAATTTGAAGAGGAACATCGAAGTGCTTTTAGCTGAAAACTCTAATGATATCTCATTCGAATCACTCAAGTATTTATTTGTGTTGATTATAAACAACTTATCAAACAGAGATATGAAATTATGTGAAGAAGTGTTTATCTCTATAATTAACACTAAAAAGTTTAATCAAATGTCTGAAACTTTGTTAGAAATCTTATCAAGTATCAACAAATCATTATCATCAGAATTTTTTTCGTCCATCTATGATAAAGAAGTGAAAACTAAATCAAAAAATGACATCAACTGGAGTTTGGTAATTCATTTATTTAATTTGGATATCGAATTAGCAATGAATAATGCCGAAGATATTTTCTCAAGTATGCCAAATAGCGTGAACAGTAAAACTATATTAAAAATTGGTGAAAGTGTAGCTGAAGCCTACATTAAAGCAAGAGAATTTGTTGAATTTTTTAAAAGCATTTGGATTAATATAGTCCATAAAGCTTCAATTTGGAAGTCTGATGAATTCATAGATATTATCTCAAGAAAAATCAATAATTTGTCCACGAACCAGTTGAACGATTTGCTATCCTTCACGTTTAGTCAAGAAAATGCCTTACCTTTAATTAATTCTATTATCAAAGGGTTAATGCTCTGCCCTTTAAATAAAGTTGAATCTGTCAAGAAACTTTTACTTAATCAAAGTAAATTATTCACTGAACAAACAAGTGGCGCTTGGGAAATTAGATTCTATATTCTATGCTTATATAATGAGGAAGTGTTGGAAAACAACCTGAATTTTATTTCGTATGTTTCTAAATCGTCCGTTTGTTCTTCAGAATTTTACTTTTATACAATTTTTCGTCTTATCGAAATTGCAGGAGAAGATGCTATGTTTAATCAATATCAAGAAACTTTTGTCAAATACTTGAAGAAATTAAAAACGGAAGACAAACGTAGTGTGCTTATAACTTTGTTGAATAGATGGTTGGTATTAATTGATAAATTCTTTTCTAAAACTCAAATTCTTGAAATCATGAGGTTGTATTTGAATCAATTGGATTTTGAATCATCTATCTTGAATTACTTTGAAAATAATGGTGATATTTTCTTTGAACAGAGAAACATGACTGATGCTTTAGTATTTTTATTAATTGAAAATTTAACCACTGAAAAAGGCAATAACTCCCTTGGCTTTATCAAGTTAACATCGATTGTTCCAGTTCAGTGTTTTGATAAATATTCAAAGAAAAAGTTGATTGACACTATGCTTGAATCATTTAGCACTTCCCGTGATAATGAAATTAATATTTCAGCAAGAGGTGCCATAAGACATTTATTAATTCAACCGTCCTTCAAATCATCTATAGAATTGGATTTTAAGTTACAGCTAAACTTAATAAAATCGTCTGTACCATCTTCAGTGCAACTATCTAATGAAATCCTTAAGTCTATTTGGAACCAACATTTAAATCAATATAACATCGAGACAAATAAAACGTATGTCTTGGAATCCATAAAGTATTTGAGTGCTTTTCTTGAAGGATTTAAATCACAGCGTATTCTGGAATTGCCGGCAGAGTTTCAAGCAGCATTGGTTATTATTTTGACTAATACAAAACATACGGATACTGACGATGATCTTGAAGGAAAGATGCAAAGTTTAAACAACTTTTTTATAAAGACTACAAAGGGCCTTTTAAATCAAACAATTAGAAACAATAAAAAACTAGACTATGAAACTGTTTGTTGGTTATTAAACTCATTATACTTAACTTTAAATGATGATAATGAACAAGCTTATGATACTCTTTCTTTAATTAAGACTATCGGACTGAAATTATCTTCAATCGACAATAATCAAATTAATAAAGTAATAGTAATTTTGTTCAAACTATTGACCAAAATATCAAAGCCTTCATTTAATGATGCGGTCTTTATTTCAAGTCTTTTTATCTCATTAAATGTGAAATTCGTTGTTGATATTGATGAAATGACAACATCTTTGATGTCATATTTTGCCAAACTTTCAGAAAAGGAAGAAATTTTTAAATCGGTTTATGATTTTGTATTACATTCCTTCAACACTGAAGAAGATCTCAAATACGTTCCTTCATTAGTAAGAATAACAAACTCTTTGATAAAATCTCTAAACAGAGAATATCAAGCAGATTGTACAACTTTATTCATTAAGACTGTATCCGTATTTTTGACACAATACAAGTTGATTTCTTCATCTGGATCTATTATTTCAATCTTGTCAACTTTGAAAACAAGTTTAAGTGACATGACCTGGCTCTTTAACCAATATGCATTAGAAACTACGATATCATTATTAACAAGAATTTCATACTCTTTGAATGAACCTGAATTCATCAAATCAGAAACTTCTGTTGATTTGTACATTCATTTGACTCATGTTATTTCGAATATTTTACTTTTCCATCGATTCAAGTTATCATCCCGTCACCATGTTATAATCAACGTATGTGTTTCTTTGTTAGAACCACTTTCTATCAGAAATATTAAATCGGAATGCTTATCATCATCCACAAAGGCTGCAAACGCATATTCCCGTTTGTTGGGTAACTTATGTGAACCGTCCAATACATCATCAAAAGAGATGGTACAATCTTCCTTGAACTCTACTTCTGCGTTGATCAAACGATCACTTAGAAAGCATTTACCAATCCTTTTGTTAAACTACATATATATTGCATTGAAGTACAATTTCAAAAGTGAAGTTAATGACGAATTAATGAGTGGGATATTTAGTATTTTTAATGTTCTTTCTCAAGCTGAATTACGACTTGTTAGTTCCTCGCTAGATATTCCTGGAAAAACATACTATAGAACTTTATACGCAGATTATAAAGAACATGGTAAATGGAAGGATGAATAATATTGTATAACTATTTGGCATATAGCATAATTAAAACGTTTATTTAGACATGTATATATCGATGTTCGTCATTATGAAGTAATCTACCTACATTTTTTTTAAGCCCTGTCGCAAAATAGTTCATGAGATTCCATACTCTTTCATCAAATTCGGAATTAGAAGACTCCACATCGTTATCAGAATGCATTGCATGTACAGTATATTCGTATCTTAATATGTCCTTTCTTGTGATTATTCCAACAAGTAACCCTTCCTGTTCTACTAATATAAATCTGGGGCCTAATTTCACAAAGACATCCAATACATACTCTAGAGTAGTAGTAACATTGACCGTAAATGGGTGTCTATTAACGACGGCGCCAAATTCTATGCAATTTTCTTCATTCTGACTTTTTTCAGAATTGAAATTACATTTAGAAGTTTCATTAACGCCACTTACAGCATTCTCTAAATTGTATTCTATATCTGCCCTCGTAATATATCCTATAACACGGGGATGAGCTGTAGATTGAATAATTGGAAACCCATTATAAGTTGTTTTTGCCAATAACTTCTTCAACTGATGCAATGAAATACTTTCTGCTTCATCACTTGGAAAGGCGACAGTGATAGTTGACATAGCACTATTTACTGTTGTGTTAAATCTATACTCCTCCTTTGATTCTATTAATGGTAATCCATTGAACTTTATCATTTGTTCTGCTATTCCACCCTTACCATATTTGTCATTGATACTCTTAGTTATAGCTACGACTATCATTGTTGGAATAATGTAACGCAATGCGCCTGTCAACTCGAACATAATGATTACTACTGTTACCGTCAAGTGAGTTATACCGCTCAATGCGGCTGCTGCACCCAAGAAAGCATATGTTCCAGGAATAATACATTTATCTCCGTTAGCAGGGCACGTTAAAAATATTGATGAATCCTTATGGTTTTCTTGTATCTTCTCCACAATCATGCCAAGTGCCCGTCCAAAAGTAGCTCCAGTTGCCATTGATGGGACAAATATACCCGCCGGTACCTTGCAACCGTAAGTAAATATTGTTAGAACCATTCTAGCACCAGTAGCAAATATTAGGGACATAAAGATTGACACCTTCCTTGAATTTGGGTTGCAAATAGCATATTCTGAGCCAGCATCACATTCATTGAATAATATTTGCATGGTTTCAGTCATATCTAACCTTAGAAATTCATTAAAGTAGCAAAAACAGGCCGTCAAGGAAGAAAGTATTATTACTTCTCTGACTGCCATATTGGATAAATATTTTTTACGAAATGAAACCACTCTGAGATTGAACTTAGATACGACAATTCCGTAGACACCTCCAAAAACCCCTAAAATAATATAAAATGGTATTTCAAAATAATGCCAATTAGTATTATATGTTACTTCAAACATTACTAGCTGACCTGTTCTGAAGGGGTTTAATGCGGCCAAAGTGGTAACTGCGATTAAAGAACAAAAGTACGATTTCCATATCGTAGAAAGCTGAAATACAGTCGAAATATCTTCAATTGAAAACAAAACTCCACCCATTGGTGATCCAAAGGCAACAGCAACCCCTGCTGCCGATGTGGCTGTTAAAAATTCTCTAGCTTTAGAAGCACTTCTTCTATATTTGCCAAATAATTTAGCGATCGAATTACCCACACATACAGCATAATGTACACTAGGCCCTTCCTTACCAACACTTAGTCCAGAAGCTATGGCTAGTGGTAAACCCACACTCTTAATTAGTAATGTCCACCATCCTAAAAAGCCTCTCATAACAAAACCAGAAACAATGCACTTGATTTCGGATATCCCTGAACCTGCTGCAGATGGGGCATATTTTTTGACTAAAATTGCTGCTGAATATGCCAACAGGATCGATATTAGCACATAAATTATATAATTGAAAAATCCGATTCGGGACCAACTGATCCAATTAGTACACTTATCTTCATCCTGATCCCAACAACAGAAAGTCTTATTCAAGTAGAAATTACCCGAACAATGGCCCAATCGTATGCTTGCTAGCCATGCTGTAATAATATTTAAACATCCTGCGATCAATCCTATCACTATACCCATGAAGGCTAGTACAAACCAATTCTGGGTTGCTGAGATAAGCTTATCTTTAAACGATGTAGCCCTACTATTTATGCTTCTGTTCTTAGATAGCCTTTTCCAATGTTCACGAAGTTCATCCTCGACCCAATCTATCGTTGTAAATTCATCAAATCTCTTTACTTCTCGTACATTATGCTGATTTATCCATTCACCAGTTTCTCGATTTCTCAACACTTCACTTCGAGAATCACTATACGTATCAGACAGCATTGAGTGACGATTATTTATACTCAGACCCGCTTCAAGTATATGCTTAATAGTAAGTTGATTATTTTAATTGATAGAGAATCGGTTAGTACTAAACATATGGACAGCTATTATAATTATATTTTCACGTGATATATAAACAACTACAGAGAGACATGATAATTATTGTTAGATTGCAAATGTAATTAGTGTATTAAAAATTAGTGTTATTAGGTTATTAAGATGTACGATAGCTATCGTTAGAGTATTTCAACATATTTTGTTTTAAATCGGTAACAAAATTTTGAGATTCATTAAATTGAATATCATTAAATCTATCATCGTAAGATAAGACAAAATTCAAGCCACCCTCTGCCGTAGAAACAACGTTCAACATGAACTCTGATGCGGGAGGAGACATAGATTGAGAGAAAATCATATTCTTTATGGTCCAAGGCTTCTTATCTGGTATTTCATAGACTGGAATGTTTATCAACCCCAAGTTGGAGATTTTCAAGGAATCATTTTTTGGCTTCCCCAATTGAGATTCAAAAAAATGAAGGTTGTCCTCTAGGCCATGGGCCATTTTTTTGAATGGGTTTAACAAATTTAAAATCTTTTTATTCTGGGTAGTTCTCAATAAGTTTTTGTTAATTCTTCTAGCTAAATCCCACGAAAATTCATAGATTGGAGGCAAGTTCTCGGAGACCCCATTATTTGCCAGGGCACCAAGAATCTTATAGGACTTGTCACTTAAAAGCTGCTTATACTCATCGCTTGCTAACTCTGGATTATAATGTCTTCTTAAGGCTAGCGCGATCTTATGGGTAGTATAATGATCATCCCCAAATATAGGCTGCAAAGTCAACACTGTAATAACTTCTATATACGAAGTGATGGTTACCTTCTCACGCCTACATGCAGCCAAAATCTCCTTCGTTTCTGAAGGCGAGAAATTGATTAGCTTGAAGCTTATACCAAAATCTCTAGTTGCGAGAAACTTTCCTGGCCATTTATTAGGAAACTCCTCAGGAATAACCTTGTCAAAGTATAATGGATCATTATCAGTATAATCCAACTCTGGGTCTGCGAGAAAATCGTCAATAGGAGGCGGCAAATTATTTTTTATAAGTGCTCTATCTTTCTCATAATTAAATATTATAGAATTTTCACTAATATCACCAACAGCAGCCTCGTGGAAACCATAATTTACTTCATACTCTCTAGCATTCGAGGGATAATCTACGTATGCCAAATTTTGTAAGAATATCTCGTGAAAGTAATTTCCAACAACTCCGTCAGCTATAGTATGCTCCAAGACAACACTAAGGTCATATTTCCCAACAAGAATCAATCTGAACAACGGCGAACCCTCATATATATCAAAAACAATATCATTGGCCTCTTTCATAAATTTTTCATTGATAACGTTGCCTTCGATATACGAGGAGTCCTTAAAAATCAATAGATCTTTTAATTGGGTTTGAGATATAGGGGTATAAACACAACGACCGATTGACTTGTTTCTGACAATATAACATACCAAAATATGATAGTCAAGGATGGTTTTTCTCAATGCCCTGTAAAGTAACGATATGTCAGAAGTTAAATCTTGAGAATAAGTAGCGGTAACTTGAAAGTTCTTGTAAAATCCGGTAGCAGTCCTTGATCTTAAAAAGTTCTCTGTCATGCTCAAAGGCCGAGTAATTACTGTAGGAGGACTCATATGAATATAATATTTATAGATATAACTGGTCGTGCTAGCAATATTTTCAGCAGAGTATCCGAACTATGGCTTATTTAAATATTGTACCATATCTTGATATGACTAAACCCCATTTCGCAGAAGGTGAAGTAAACTCGATAGAACCGCAAGAAAATGAAAAGAGTCACTAATAGGGGTAGATAAGCTTTTCCACATACGGAATTTTTCTATTTCACTACATTTGTATAGAATGCAGTATTATTATCATTGTTCTGAGTCTTGGATTCATCGTCTCTAGAAATTTAAATTTTGGCACAATATTTTTGTGCCTACATAATAAACTGGTAAAAATGATCTTAAATATTCATGAAGAATAAGATAGTACTATTGTACACTTTAAGTAATTAATATTATCCGTCATAATAATGCCCTTTATTAGTATGTAAATATCTTGCTATATTATCATATATGATGTTATCGTGGTAGTTTTTATTGTTTCTAGGACTGAAAACCTTCAATAGCAAGTTTGCACCCTGTTATTTTCAAGGAGAATACTAACTAAACACTAGTACCTATGTCAATCAAAATTGCAGTTACTGCAGGTGCACTAGCAGGTGCTACAATAGCAGTCGTCAATAACAAAGAAAGTGTCTTAAGAGGAGCAGAATATGTTTTACAAAAAGGAGCTGATTTCTGTAAGCAAAGGTTAGAAAAGGCCCATGAGATGAACATGCACTTTGCTGAAAGTCACGAAGATAGTGCATTTGCATCTGGATATGCATATAGTGAATCTGGGAACTCTACAGGTATTGATACGCCAGATGAAATGGATAGTGACCGGGATTACGCTACGACTCCTGATATTTCTGACATGTCAGACTCTTCAGATGAAGAAATTGATATGATCAGTTTAGATTAAAGAAATAAGCTTTTTAATGTATGATTGATGACAAATTTATATTGATTTTATATTTCAATTCTTCTAAGGAACAATATCTAATATTCGCTCCTTTTCTTGTTGTGGTTTTATATTTATCAGGCATAATGTTCAATATTAGCATCAGCTAAGAACAGCTAAAACTATTACTAGGACAAATATACATAGAGCAAAAAGTAATATACAGCTCCATTTACTCTTTTTCTTTTGGTATTCATGCGCTTTCATTAATTCTCTTTCTGCTTGCTGGGTGTTACCAGATAGCTGTAATATGTTATCCTCTACTGTGTCTAATTGCTCTCCCTGTTGGTTCACCAATTCCCCCAAGTCTTTAAAAATTGAATTTATTTCTAATATTCCTTCATTTATTTGGTTGATATTTTCATTTCTTTCCTGTGTCAACATAAGGTGATATTGTAACTCAGTCTCATCTATTTGCTCCTGCGTTTGCTCCTGTACGGCGACCTGCTGCTCATTTTTCCCATGTTCATTATCCATTAAGGGTGTTCGCTCGTCTGACGTTTCTTGCCTCTGTATATCATCCTTCACTGGATAAGCTCTTGCTTTTTCAGCATATTGCCTTGCTGACCTCTGGAATTGTTTATGTAACTCATTGAATTCGCTAACTAGCCTCTCCTTGATAACCATTTGCTTTTGTGTGATCTCTAGTTTAGGGGCTGAATCGTCATCGTCATCATTCACGATTTGTCTCTTATCTCCCAGCTTTTTGTTAATTAAATGTGACAAATTCTCGACCAATATTTGAATGGCTGAATCCATATCGGATATCTTTGATATTAAAGCACTTGCATTATCTCTGAGTTGAATTTTATCCCTCTTAGAGCCAATCAATTTCTTTTTGGCGTCAAACTGAGATATTAGATTATTGAACAATTGAAGCTGGTCGGAAGCTTTATAGATAATTGTATCTAATTCATTTTGAGATTGGGTTTGTTGTCTCTCTATATTCTTCCCACTATTTCCTTCAGAAGTTGCTCTTTGAGCTTCGATATCGAAATTAGCAAAAGACATGCTTGTAAGTCAATATAATAACTATAAATATAAGGTGTTTAGCATAATCAACTCTAATACTCAGCAAATCCTAGTGTCGCATTTTCAATATTTGCGACACAAATTTTGACATAGATTATTACAAGCATAATAAAAACTTCACCTAAATACTTACCCTGGATTAGATGCCCCATCCGTATTATGTATTTGCATTCATTCCCTAAATTCAACCTACTGTCGGGATATGGAGTTAAAAATGTGAATTTGACGATATACGGCTACCAATGTGAAAAGAAGTATGTTTCAAGATGTTGCACCCAGGGAAATCAAAGATTAAACTCTAATTACATAAAAGGAATTAGGCGTATTATGATACAGAAGTAATATTGGGTATTCAGATTTTTAACTAATTTTAAAATTAGTACATAATCTGTTGAAGTTTGGTTCATTATTTGCTGGTCGAGCAGGAAATAGTAAATACTCTCTGGCATTACTCCGATTTAAAGTACCTGTAGAACTTTTTATATTATATATAAATAGAATATACTTATTTTCACAGAAAAATAAAATCATAAAAGGTGGCTAGAAATAAAGTTAGGAATTAGTACAAAATTTATTCATCAAATGCATTTACACTTTTCTTGAATTTTTGAATTTATTCTGAATTATTATGAAAAACGGAATAATAATTTCTGCTTAAGACCAATTAAAGATATACTTGCATTTTACGGAAAATATGCAGCCAAGTAAATATATATAAAGTAGGATAAGTAAAGGTGTGCATTTTTTAGGGAAATTAGTAGGAATATTTTATGCGAGAGCATAGAAAGCGTAAAAATTACTCCATATGGTCTCTTTAAGAAGATTTACGAACCAATACCTATCAATATTAGTGCCAGACTTTCCAAAACAGAAATATCAATGTCTAAAATGGAAGATAAGAAGCAAGATTAAATGGAAATGGGAAATGATAACCTAAAGCAGACTATTGGCAATGCAGGTCAAACTTTACAACGGTTGCGAAAGAAGTATAAAAGGCGATCAAACAACTTCGCTTGCCCACTATTTGTATTATTTGGAAAACAATTTATTTGATATGAAACTCACAAAGCCAGCTGCTGCTATTATTTTAACTTACGTCGCTTTAACTTCAGCTGCACCTGCTACCGTCGGCACAAGCAATCAGTCTCAGCCAATCGCTCCAAAGGAGACAGTTGCAATACACTCTTTAGTATCCAGCTTGAATCAATATAATGCAGCACATAAAGTTCCAGGCTACACCAAACGTGATGAAGTATTAGTCCGGGAAGCACATGAGCTTATTGCGAGATCCAAGCTTCCCATTTTAGATAAAATCTTAATGGCCCTAAAGGATTCGGGACTTGCAAATGCAGTTATTGACTTTGTCTTACTTAGTCCTGAATTATTAGACCTTACTGCCGATGCTACCATTTTCATTCTAAAATCAGGTCTTATCAATTTGGCAGATTTATTAATTGCCTTGCAAAAGTCGGGTTTAGTCAACCAAATCTTACTTTTGGCCTTAGATGATCCTGAAATTTTGCCTGGCTTGTTGAGAATTGGTAAGGAACTCTTGAAACAGAATGGTATCGATATTTTTAGCAAGCGTTCGGTCAATGAATCCGCACTCGAAACAGCAGAGGTTTTCGAAGAAACAGCTCTCGATAAGAGAGAAAGTCAGTTATTGAACGAATTGTTTGCTTCGTTGAAGGACTCTGGGTTAGGTGTGTCTATTGTCCAAAACTTGTTGACTAATCCAGATTTGAGTGCTCCTGCCGCAACATTTTTAACCAAAATCTTAAAATCTCACGCGGTTACTCTTAAAGAACTTCTCGATGCTTTGAAAGAGTCTCACTTTATTTTTAACGTCTTGAAAGATATTCTTCATGATAAGGCTTTGTTAGAGAAGTTTGGTGAAGTTATTTTTGAAAGAATTTCGAAGGGTTTGATTTCAAGGTCTATGTACGATAAGGCCTAATCGATACTTTTATCAAAATTAAAATAGTTATATTTTTTATTCGTCTTCTATGTAATTTTTATTCTAAGTATGATGTTAGTTGTGATTTTATATGTTTTATTGTATACCATAGTTCTATTAAGGGTGTCCTGATTTCGCAGCCAATTCAAAAACACGTCTCTGATTAACGCGTTAATTTTTTTTTGTACCAAATCATGGAACGCGCAAAACTAAACTTATCAACATGTTGTTATATACGTCTTCGTTTTAGAATAAGTGAATTGATTCGTACAATTGTTATAACGACTACACAATCTTCAAAATGCTATCTAGGGCTAGTAGACGTGATAAGTTGAAAGAACTCAAGGAAGCTAGACAAGCAGGGTCAAGTTTGATAACGTACTCAGATGGGGAAGATGATCAAGGTATATACGATGAAGTTGACGAAGATACATATAGAGAACGGAAGAGAAATCAAATGATGAACGATGACTTTATTGTAGATGACGATGGTGAGGGATATGTGGATAATGGTGTGGACGAATGGGACGATAGTACTAGACCTCAATATTACTCTGATGAGGAAGAAGAAGAAAATGGAAAAAAGAGGAAAAAGAATCAAAAGAAGCCAGTCAAAGTGGCGAAGACATCAGAGATAAATAATTTCTTCAAGAGCGGTGGCTTTACGTCTAGCAAGGTGAAGGCCCCAAAAAAGATTGACGCCAACATTGATGATATTCTTGAAGATTTCCTGGACGGTAAGAACGGGACCAAAAAATCGATGACCACGTCTAACACATTTGGAGCACAAAGAAAGACTGTGAACAAGAAGAAATCGAAACAAAATACATTCAGCTTTTCTACTATGTCTAAAAGGGATAAACCAAGAAAGATAGACGAGTTGAGCAGCTATGATGATTACTCTATGGATGTTGATGCCAACGAACAACCTTCATCTCCTATCAAGAGAGAATCAACTACACTTAAAGAAGAGGATGCAGCTAATGGTATGGAGAAAGAAAATGTTGACCCCCAAGTTAAGAAAGAGGCCACGCCCGAAAATAAGAATGGTAACGACCTAGATGAAGATGAAGACGAAATTGATGATGACTCAGAAGATGAAGTTATAGTTACCAGGAGACCACGAGCCGCATCTGCTAATAAACATAAAGCTGCAAACTTCTCAGCAGTAAAGGCTTCTAACATCGCATCGTCATCCCCATCTAGACCTACAGCCCACTCTTTGGTCAGCCATACAGAAAAGCTTGACGAATCTAAAATTATACAAGATCCAACTGGAGCTGGAAATGATACCTTCAAGTTATTTTGGCTTGACTATTGTGAAGTAGATAGCTCTTTGCTTCTTTTCGGTAAGATTCAGACTCGAGATGGTAATTTAGTATCTGGTGTCGTTCAAGTTAATGGGTTATGTAGAGAATTATATTTCTTACCTAGAAAGCACAGAATAACAAATGATGAAGAAGATACTGAAGACGAAATTACTGCATTAGATGTGCACGAAGAAGTTACACCATTGTTATTGGAAAAATACGGCCTTGAAAGCATTAAGGCTAAGCCAGAGACTATGAAATATGCATTCGAGCTTCCTGGTATTCCAAAGGAAAGTGAATACTTAAAAGTTTTGTTACCATACAAGACTCCTAAAAATAGGTCCTTAATAATTCCTTCTAATTTGGAGGGAGAGACATTCAGCCATGTTTTCGGAACTAATGCTAATATATTCGAAACTTTTGTCCTGCAACGGAACATCATGGGTCCCTGTTGGTTGGAAATTAGTAATGGTAATTTTACAGAGATCCAGAACACATCCCACTGTCAAGTTGAAGTTGCAGTTACCTCTCCTAATTTTGTTAGGCCTATTGTTGATTTAAAGTTGGCACCTCCTAATTTAACAGTAACTTCAATTTCTGTCCAGACTATTATGAATACAAAACAAAACAAACAAGAAGTTGCTTCTGTATCCATTGCGACATATCGTGAATTACCACAAGACTCTCCGATTGATGAAAACATTAAACCAGATGACCTTGTAGTATTGGTTAGACCGATTGGAGCAGTGGCTGTACCTCCTGGACTTTCACAATTGGCTCAGAAACAGGGGTTACCTTTAAGAACATTTCCTAATGAAAAAGCGTTATTAAATTGCTTAGCAGCTTTAGTCAAAAATCTAGACCCGGATGTGTTTATTGGTCACAGATTAGAGAATATTTCCTTAGATGTGCTAGTTCACAGAATGTATGACTTGAAAGTAACCACATGGTCTACATTTGGACGTCGTAATAGGAAAGCATGGCCCGACAGATTTGGTCGTAACAATAGTGGTTTTAATAATAATTTACAAATTCGTGAAATCTTCCAAGGGAGATTATTATGTGACATTGCTAATGAAATGGGTCAGTCGTTGACTCCCAAATGTCAATCTTGGGACTTAAATGAAATGTACGATGTTGTTTGTCATAAAAAACAGATTCCATTGGAAATTAATTTCCATAATCCAAGATATGCAGAAGATGCGAGTTTCTTATTGATGGCCTTAAAGGAAAATGCCTCTAACGTTAGAATAACAGCAGAAGTTGCATTTTCCATTCAAATATTGTCATTGTCAAAGCAATTGACTAATTTGGCTGGTAATGCTTGGTCTCATACCTTAAGTGGTACAAGAGCCGGTAGAAATGAATTTATTTTGTTGCATGAATTTAAGAGGAATAATTATATCGTACCTGACAAGGAAGATAAATATCACAAGAATACGAATCATCAGCAACAAGCCAAATTGGAATCCAATGAAGAAGATGCTACTACTGCTACGTCTAATAAAAAGCCGAAATATCAGGGTGGTTTAGTTTTTGAACCTGAAAAAGGTTTACATAAGAACTATATTTTGGTAATGGACTTTAATTCTTTGTATCCAAGTATTATTCAAGAATATAATATCTGTTTCACAACAGTGGATAGAGATAATTATAATGCGGCTAAAATTGATGAAGGTGACTTACCTGATATCCCAGATAGAGATGTGGCACAGGGTGTGTTACCACGATTATTGAATGCCTTAGTCTCACGTCGTCGTGAAGTTAAAAAATTACTAAAAGACCCTAAAAACACTGCAATAGAAAGAGCTCAATATGATATCAAACAGCAGGCGTTAAAACTAACGGCCAACTCGATGTATGGGTGTTTAGGGTATGTTAATTCAAGATTTTATGCCAAACCTTTGGCTATGTTGGTCACCAACAAGGGTAGAGAAATTTTAATGGATACGAGACAATTAGCAGAATCTATTGGTTTGAGGGTTGTTTATGGTGATACTGATTCCGTAATGATTGATACAGGTGTAGACAATTTCAAAGAGGCTATTAAGATTGGTGAAGAATTCAAAATCCAGGTCAATGAAAGATATAAGTTATTGGAAATTGATATTGATAATGTTTTTAAGAGATTATTATTACATGCTAAGAAGAAGTATGCTGCGATGAATACTAGTCTTGATAGAAAGACAGGCCAAGAAGTTGTAAAATTGGAAGTTAAGGGTCTTGATATGAGACGTCGTGAATACTGTCAGTTATCCAAGGATATATCTACTTTTGTATTGGAGAAGATATTGTCGGACGCCGATCCAGAACAGGCATTAAGTGAACTTTACGAATATTTGGAAGGCATGACAAGAAAGATTAAGGATAATGAAATTCAGGTTGACAAATTCAAAATCAACACCAGATTATCTAAAGACCCAAACAGTTATCCTAATGGGAAAACTATGCCACCAGTCCAAGTTGCATTGAGACTAAGAGAACAGGGAAAAGTGATCAAAGCAGGAAGTGTTATAACGTATATCATTACTGCACCTGCTTCTGAAAATGATAAAGCATCTCCGGCAGAAAGAGCCAGGGCAATTCAAGAGGTCTTGAATAAACTGGCAAATTTGAAACCTGACGCTGATTTCTACTTGGAGAAGCAAATTTTTGCACCTGTCGAAAGATTGGTCGATAGAATTGAAGGTGTTGATATGATGAGAATAGCCAGTTCTTTAGGAATTGATACTAAAAAGTATGTATTAAGAGTTAAGAATAGCGATGCCACCAATGGTGAAATCCTTCCTTTGGAGTCCAATATCAGTGACAGCGAGAGATTTAGACAATCCAGCTACTTAGTATTAGAATGCAAGTGTGGATCCAAGTTCAGATTCGGCGGGATCATGGCCTCGAACGAGTACAAGGTCACCTTCAACGGTGTGTGCTGCTCCAAATGTGATTACACCTTCCCTATTTTAAGAATCACTTCTCAGGTAGAATACACCTTAAGAAACCATATTTCATTGTACTATGCCGGCTGGTTAGTATGTGATGACTCCGCCTGTGGTATTACAACGAGACAAATCTCCGTTTATGGTAGACGTTGTATCGGTACATCTGGCAAGGCACATGGCTGCAAAGGTGTAATGAGATACAAATACAGTGACAAGGCTTTATACAACCAATTATTATACCTCCATTCATTATTTGATGTTGATAAGGCAAAGAAGAACCAACTCAGACCTATATATGATGTTGGTGCACCTCTGCCATTAGCTTCTGGCCAAGTAGATGCATTGGCCGAGCAGAACAGAGAGCTATTTTCCATATGTCAGAACGTAGTACAGAAATATTTAAGTGAATGTGGTCGTCGTTATGTGAATATGAGTTCTATATTTGATTTTATGAGTTCTTCTAAGTAGTTTGTATAATAGTAATATATTTGTTTGTTGAAAGTAATTGATATTCCATACGTTAATATTTTGCAAGCAATATTTTGAGTCGTGCGCTTGATATTTATATTTGAATAAAACTTATTCATAAACAACTCCAGGTAGTTTTAATATAGCCAGATGCAGAAGTGACAATGAATTTTAACCATCAGCAGAATAAGGGAGGTCAACTGCAGCAACCTCATCCACAGCAACAAGCGCAGCAGAATGCGTTTCCTGCTTTACCACCGCAACTTGCGAACTTGACTCCTCAACAATTACAGCAGTTGAGAAACCAACCCCAGTTCCAAGCACTCATGAAAAACTATATGCAACGACAACAAATGATGAATCAACAGGCGCAAATACAAGGCCAAACCCCTACGTCTACATTTATGAACTCGCAGAGTATGCAACCATCACAACAATTTAATCAGCAGGCACCTCTTCAGCACCAACATACGCAACAGGCACAACAAGCGCCAACGATGCAAGGAAATATTGCAATGCCTCCACGTCAACCATCCATGGGAGCACCTAACACACAGGCGCAAGGAATGACGATGCCACAACAAATACCGAACCACTTACCGCAACAAATGATGAGACCAGGTATTCCACCAAATAGTGGAATGGGATCTGGCTCTGCTTCTCCTCATGTAATAGCGCAACAGATGATAGGGACAGCGCAAGGTGTACCGGTACCCGAAAAAGGTGTTGCTTCAAATACGCAAAACGAATTAATCAATAAAATACCACTAAAGGAATTATCTTCTACTCATGAATGGTCTGAGAAATTACAGAAAGAAGGTAAAGATATACCCATTGATTTGAAAGTTTATGAATCTATAATTGGTAAGGATGCTGAATTTTTGAGGAAAAAATCGACACAAGTAGCTGATAGCAAAAAAATGCTTGACTCTTTGGTTAAAGATATCAAGACGTATAGCGAGATTAAACAATTACGTATGAATGCAATCACATTATCAAGTAAGGGACAATTTAACAATAGTATTTGGGGTGAAGGGTATCAAGGCTACGGAAATGGAATTACCAATACCGCCACTAGGCTTTTGTTACCACACCATAATAAGAGACACTCTGCGGTTCCTGATATTATGTTGACTGAAAGAGAAATAAATGAGCGAGTATTGAAAAGATTGTCGCCTAATCAATCGCAGCAATTAGTTCCAATAAGACTTGAGTTTGATCAAGAGAGAGACAAGTTCAAATTACGTGATACATTTTTATGGGACCTTAATGAGGATGTATTGCCATTAGAGAACTTCGTAGCGTTGCTTATAGATGATTATAAATTCATACCACCACATCACGCACAAACCATATTGTCTTCTATCAGAGAGCAAATCAGAGACTTCCACAGGAAGCCTGATAAAGTTATGGGAGAATTGAGAGTTCCAATTAAAATTGATGTCACAATAAATAATACACAGTTGGTGGATCAATTCGAATGGGATATTCTTAATTTTGGAGAAAGTGACCCTGAAGATTTTGCTAGGATCATGTGCGATGAAATGAATTTGCCGGGCGAATTCACGACTGCCGTAGCTCATACAATCAGAGAACAAACACAGCTCTTCCACAAGTCCTTATTCTTAGTGGGTTACAGCTTTGATGGGTCGCCTGTTTATGAAGACGAAATAAGGTCTCATGTGCTTCCATCTTTGAGGTTACTGTCACATGATAATTCTGCAGGATTTGATTCAATGGTAGATGATTTCTTCTCAATCCTCCGAAACCCGGCTACTGTTCCGGATTATACTCCGTCATTGGTTAAACTAACACAACTAGAATTGGAAAGACTTGATAAAGAAATTGAACGTGATTCTCGTCGTAAGAGAAGACACAATCTTAATGATCTTACCGACTCCCCAGCTTCAGGAAGTTTGACTGGAAGAGGTACGTCTTCTAGAAGAAGTGCCTTACATATGGGTAGAGGAGGTCCTGTCTTGCCCGATTTATCTGATGCACCTAAAACTTTCCGGACTCCAGCTCCATCGAGTATTTTACCTGGAGGAATCGATCTAGGTGTACCTGATATGTACGGTTACAACGAAGTCATTGTCCATAGAAGTCAAATCAAAAATCCCGACTATAAACCGCCACCTCCGCCATCGGAAGTCGAAACAAATACCGATGGTGCTTCTAATAGAGTAAGATACACTAATGACAGAATTACGGGCCGTTTCTTGGTATCAATAAAGTTACGTACATAGTTCTCAATTTTGTATATAGGGAAATTTCAAATAGACACAAGAATTTCATACTCACTTTTTATCACAGGATAATAGCAACGGCCCCTCTTGTATACTCTAATGCATATATATTAAGACTTTTCATGTAGAGTTCTAATTGATTAACACGTCATTGAAAATATCATAGATATAATCAATTCAGAACATGACTCAACAAAAATATGCGCTAATCAGTGGTGCTTCATCTGGTATTGGGTACCAATTAGCGATTGCACTTTCTAAAAAGGGTTACAAGGTTTTTGGATGTGCTCCCGAATCTGTTTTATTTGAAATGAAACCATTGACCGAAGAATATGGGGTTGTAGCCTTCGGTTGTGATATCACTAAGATTGAAGACATCAAGAAAGCTGCAAAATTGGTGGGAGAGCAAACTGGGGGAAGACTTGATATATTATACAACAATGCCGGAATTTCTTTTGGTGGGCCATCTGTGGAGATGCCAGATGATGAGTTAGTGAAAATATTCAATGTCAACACTCTTGGTCATATATCTATGACGAAATACATGATTGACTACGTTATTGCCGCAAAGGGAACCATCGTTTTCACCAGCTCTGTAGCTGCAAGAGTTCCACTTTCATGGGCCGGTCCTTACTGTGCTACAAAAGCCGCCATTGACATGTACGCTATGGTATTGCACGGCGAAATGAAACCATTTGGTGTCCGTGTGCATAGTGTTATTACTGGTGGGGTTGACACCAGTCTTCTCGACACAATCGACTTGAACAGAAACGCATCCGGCTCACGTTTTGACGTGGATGGTTTATATGACAGTATGTGGTCTCTGAGGAACATGTCCAGAAACAGGTATACTACCCTTTCGCCTGAAAAATATGCCAATAGAATAGTTAGAAAGATTTCTAGGACGTGGGATATCGGGTTTAACATTTACGAAGGTGCTTTTGCCTACTCATTACATTTAGCTAGCAGATATGTACCATTTTTTTTAGTCGAATGGGGTACTGCCTTCCATTTCAGTCAATTGAAAGTCTTCAGAAATATTAGAAGAAAATTACTGTCTAAAAAAGATAAATAGTGTTTATAGTATAGCCAACTAGCATTGATAGGGGAATACACGTGATCACCAAATTTATTGTTTTTAAGAGCGCCATTATAATTCATAGCCTTGAAACCCTCTCTTCGTATAGGATTTTATATCTTTTGTAAAGTTACAAGAAAGGTGTCTTAGTATTTCTTATTGATTATAATAACCGGAGGATCAACATCTAAGTGGTAAAAAATATTTCAAGAGAATTTTTGAGATACATATAGTGGATTTAAATCGTCGTGAGACAAGTAAGAGAAATTAAGGGAAGATGAAGAGATTGATAAATCCAGACCAGAATTACAAATATGAATCATCAGAGTTATCGGATTTAAGTGAATATAAGGAGAATGATGAAAATCAGATTTTACTTGACTCGTTTGATACATCAGAGCTTGAAGAAGCTGATAAAGACAAAATGAGGTCGCAGGGGAGTTTGAATGATAAAAGCAGCGAGGAGTCGTCGGAACAAGAGGAAGACATGCGATTGGAGGATTCAAGAGACGGAGATGGATTGTTAGGAACTGCAGAAGAAATAGACAGAAATATTCACGAAGCTATGATAACGGAAGGAAACTCATCTAATAGTAATAGCCGAGACGGCAACAGTAATGATAATGACAACATGGGAGGACATACGGACAATGATTTGGAGCTGCAGGTTACGGGGGGACGTTTGACCCCGAAGGAAAGAGTGGTGAATGTTTTGAATAGTGTTTTCCCAATAAGGCAGACCTATGAAAGAATAAATAATGGATTGACTACGGGAAGAATGCAAGCAAACTTGCCGGGGAGATTTATAGGTCAAGGAACAGATGGGGTATTCCGTAATTTGATGGCAAAGCCTGATAGAGAGGCAAATAGATTCGAAGAAACGCACCCTCCATCCTACGAAGAGGCTGCTGCTGACGCAACGCCTGAGTATTGGGAATCGACCGTTGTTTCACCAATATATGAAGATGAAGTATTTGTTGAAGGTTTACCAGTTGGAAATGTGGCGAACTTGGTGTGGAATATTTTGGTGAGTTCGGCATTCCAGTTTGTTGGATTTGTATTGTGTTACTTATTGCATACATCCCATGCTGCTAAACAAGGTTCAAGAGCAGGACTAGGTGTAACGTTTGTTTATTATGGATATGGAATGATTCCGTCGAACTTTGGGAGTGCCGAAAAGGTTCCAGATAGATATGAACCAAACAATCCAAACCAGATTGACGTAGATCAGTCAGCTTCAATTAATGATGGTAAATTAGACAATTACAAATCTGGAATATTTCAGCAACATAAAGATTCTCCCGATACGAAACTCAATCAAACTCCGTACTTTGCATACGGCATTATTGCATTTGGAATATTTATTATAGCAAAGGCCTTCATCGATTATTATAGAGTGAAGCAGATGGAGAGGGTAATATTATCTCCTCCTTCTAATGAGACAGTAGTTACAAACTCGGTTACAGAAAATACTGGAAATACCGGGGAAGTCTAATTGTGTATTCTTAGTATTAATGTATATATACATAGGAATGATATTTAATTTGAGTAAAGCTTAGTTAGTTCATGACAACTAACATTTTTTCGTAAATTGTGAAAACAAGACCTCCACTCAACACTAATCTACCTAATCTGGGGGTAGCACCTTTCCAGAATGTCAACAATCCTTCCTCCTTAAAGATTTTAACAAAACAGTTCAATGTAGAAGTATATAATTTATCGGCTCCTAAAGCTTGCATTCTTGTTTTCACTGTATCAATGGGCATTGTGGTATAGACGGTGGTAATACCAGCAAAAGCACCTACCAAGAAGGTTGAAACAGAGCTTAATGGCTCATTTGGTTTGGCACCAGAGGCTTGTTGGATCATAGTTTTAATAGAGTTATAAGAACCCAATCTGACAGCTTGATTCGAAGCTTGCCTCATTGATACAGGCACAATACCAGCATAAATACCTTTAAATCCCATATCTCTACATAACTTAACAGTTCCTGAAATCAAACCATTTTGATATTTTGGTTTTGCTGTTTGTTTGTCGTCAATTAATGCAGTTTTGATGGCTTCGAATGGAGTGACAGCTACTATAGACTCAAGTAAACCAGCGCCTAGCCCAGCTATGACACCTCTTGGTCCCGATAATTTACCATCCTTATCCACTAATAAAGCTTTAATAGAATCAAAACCTAAGAACCTAACCGAAGCCTTGACTGTGTTACCAACAACGAATGCTGGACATCCAACGTATAGAGAAGACACACCTTGAGTTTTAGCTACGTTGTAAATAAGAACTAAGGGATTTCTTGATGCCTTGGATGACTTATCAACTAGTTGTAATCTTGTTTTAGCAAATTCAAAAGGATATGTGACCACTCCTTCAATGGCACCAGCCGTACCTCCTGCAATAAATGATTTGAATGGATCAACTTTCTACAATTTGTTAGTATACGTCCATATTATAAAAAAAAAAATAAGAAATCTGACGCTTCATTTGTATACTTACAGCTTGATCGTTTGCTTTACCCATCACGAATATTTAAACTTGACTTAATTAAGTTGAAGAATACCTAGAAATTCTATTGAAAAGTTATTATCAAATTCATATTAGGTCCGCTACCGGTCAAAGTGAAAAATTCGGGTTTGTGAGTCAAATTTGCAGCTCAGCAAAATTGATCCTAAATAGCTAAGTATTATATTCTCTACATTTATTTAGGTAATGATTACTTTTATTAGGTTTAGTGTATGCTATATAAATTAAACGTCCTCAAAATCATCGAAATCATCTTCATCGTCATCATCATCGTCGTCATCATCCTCGGCTTCTCTCTCAGCCAATTGTGCGTAATAAGCTGCCAAAGCATCTTGTGACTCTTTGTCCTTCAATTCAGAAACATTAGTAGGAACGGCATTAGTTGTCAGATTATCCACTTCGTCTAAGCTTGCCATAGGAGTATTTGTGGACGAAATGTCCATGGTAGCACTACCACTGTCAGCCACATCTGATTGGACTTCGTTCTCTGACTTGATACCAGGAACAGGGGTTCCTTCATTGGGTGTTGATAAATCATCATTATCATCATCTAACTTACCCAAAGAAGACTTGCCCACAGTACCTTCCGAATGCCACGAAGGTAACGCATTTTGTTGCAACTTTTGTCTTCTTTCTTCCTTTTCTTGTTGTTCCCTCTCATAATTTTCGTCGTTAGCTGTAATAGAAACGTGCAATGTTGCTTGAGATTTGGAATCGTTTTGTAATGCCGACAAGTTGGATCTTGATCTTGACAGAATACGGTTCGACACAGAGTACGATGCACTGGTCGATGATTGTGCTGGAATCGACTTCACCAACGATGACTCGAAGGTGTTGTCTTCAATGTATGCATCATCAATCTTTTTCAAGTAAGAAATAATCGGATCCACCTGGTTCATCAATTTTTCTAACTTGGCTTGTCTCAACGATGCCTGCTTGCTCGAATCGTCCTCTATTAATACACCTCCACAGTTGTCACATTCAAAATTAGTCTTATCATCACTCAAGAGCGATATTGCATCCAATTGCGATACCTTTTTACCACATCTTGGACACACATACCCCTGCGGATTCCCATAATGTGTCATTTCTTCCTTGATGATATTGACTATTGAATGCACCTTCCACTTGATCGAATCAATCGCCTCTGTGGTGTGGATGTAGAAGTATGTTCTGGTGATAAGCCTCTGCTGTGCATTCTCTTCCTTTTGGATGTGATTTACTAACAATCTATCTTCCACTAGTTTGTTGCATAGCGATCTAAGCTCCTTCCGATGGATGCTCAATAAGTATATCAAGTCGTCTTCCGACAACACTGAATGCAACAAAACAGCATCTAGGATCAACACATATGGCTTGGAATAGAATCCTCTAGCCACGAACCGAATAAGCGACCTGATAGTATCGTCCATCTCACCTACACAATCTTTTTTGCCAAAAGAATCTATTGAATGTAATTCCGATCATCGATGCTTAGCATAACGCTTCAAAAGTTAACCAGAAATTCAATTTGTTAGTACTGAAAATTACCGAGACTTGGAAGAAAATATCGCTATTTTGAGAATTACAGCGTAATTATCAGCATGTAGTTTCATTAATTGTCTAAATATTGATTATAATTCACGTTGTATACCCCAAACAGGCCTCACTTACAAGTGCCAGCCACACAGGTGTTACTGCATGCTTCTCTGTTACATAACCCTTGATCTATTGTTATTTGATTCCTTAATAATGCATGCTATAATTGCCCTAGAATCAGAGGAACAGATTTGAGCACAAATCGCGAAACGCGAATCTTGAGAACCCAAACATAGGCAACGCGTTTGTTCTACATAATAGAGATGCTAATTAAAAGAGATGATTCCCATAAAATTCAGATATTAATTGTATTTATATAATTAGCATTATACCTAACACCAAATTTGAATCCCAAGCGTAAATTACAAGATTTTGCCAAGTTAATAAGATAAAAGAAATATATTTGAAGTTTTGCTGGTCCCTATAAAGCAATATCAGGGATATTAAGAGAAAGCAAAAAAAAATTATTCCTTCTTTTGAAATAAGGAAGACGAAATAAGGATATAGTTCACGTATAATAACGGTTATTTTAGAAGCAAAGTAGAAAGTACAGAAGATTAAGATGTCAACCGCTGGAAGGTACATGGAAAGGGTTCCGTTGAGGGAGAAGAATGCGGGCAATATTGCTGCGAGTAGTAGTAGAGAAAAGACCAGGTTGACTGAGACTCCCAACACACACAAGAGCCGAAAGATCACCACGCCGCCAGAAAGCGTGCTGGTGTCACGAAAGAAGAGTTCGATTTTGGAGACACCGATCTCGAAGCATTTCAACGATGATGTGGTGAATAGTACTTGCAACGGAGAAACGGATAATACAAAATCGGCGTTGTTATCACCGGCATTTTCGTCGCCACAACAGCAGAATCATCGCCGGGTGAAGGATAGCTTTGACATACCACCTAAACCGTCGTTCGTTCAGTCGTCTTCGGCTTCGCTTGATTCGGAGGATGAGAAATACAAGAGTAAGAAAAAGAAGAAGACCAAGAAGGATTTGAAGGATACATTCCAGTTGGGGTCTCACGATAAACCACCATATTCTTATGCAACGTTGATTGGAATGTCGATTTTGAGCAACTCTGAAAAGAGGTTGACCTTGTCGCAGATATATCAGTGGATATCAGACACATTTAAGTATTACCGCCGGGAAGAAGTAGGATGGCAAAACTCGATTCGTCATAATTTATCATTGAATAAGGCGTTTATTAAGGGAGAGAAATCGAAAGATGGTAAGGGCCATTTTTGGTGTATTCAACCAGGATGTGAAGAACAATTCTTAAGATCCAAGAATAGCAAGAAGCATTCTTATCAGGAAATTATCGACCAAATCTACGCATCAATCCATCCTTCCAAATCATCGATGAATTCTATACCATCTTCTCCAAATGTTTCTAATGAGGATTTGAAGCGCAAAGCATCTGATACTGATGATGCTGCGAGCTACGATGGTTATGGTGACGACGAGGACCAAGAAGACGACAAAGAATACACAAGATCAATTTTAAATCCTCCCATTAAGAAGCAAAGATTATTATCTGCCACCACTGGTAATGGTACTTTGGAGACTATCCCAAATTTAGAAGCTCCATTCAGCCAATGGCAGGCAACACCGGGCGGGTTCAAAGTATCCAATTCACCAAATAATACAAACTCCAACAACCCTCCACAGTTTGTAATAAGTGAATCCCCAGACAAACCATTATTGGCAGGAAAAAACTTAACATTCACATCATCCTTTAGCTGTAATTCAAACTTAGAATTATCTCCCATAAGACCTAGTGAAACTGGTCCTTTATTAGAACCGTTAACACCCGCTAACAATGTCTACAGAAATGGATCATTGCTCAATCATCAATTATCAGCTTTCCACTATCAATCACACCATCCACATTTATCATCATCCACTACATCAACATTATTACAACAATCCATACAGCAACCCCACAATATTAAAACCCCAAAGTCATGCAGTAGGACTCCATTAAGAAACTTGCGAACTCCTCAAACTGCATCTATCATGAAAAAGTTGTGGAACTCACCATCATACTTGGAGGAATTCTATTATTCACCATTGATTTCATCATCACAAGCAGTATTAAATTCTTATGATGATGACGATATGATAATGAGGGCTTTCGAACTGCCAAGCAACAATGCGCATGGTCATAATAAGAGACCTTCAATTTCGTCAATCTCTACAAACTCCAGTAGAAATTTGTTCAACGATTTGAAGAAAATTGATCATTCCAGTAGAAACAGCTCGACGTCTAGTAACAATGATAAGGAAGGAACTCGATTACGCAGCGTGAGTGCAGCTTCCACGGAACAGGATGATAGCTAATGGTAATGATTTTCAGGGGCGTGATGTTTAATTGTATATTATCGGGTATTACAAACGGATGGGTAACTTTAATTATTAATTTCGTGTTATGTATTATTAATTTTATAATTTATTAGTTTCAATACTGTAGCAGACTTGTAACTCCATACGTAATTAAATGAGCGTTATCAATTATCACTTAACCACCAGATCTATAAACATGCGTCCGCAAGCTTCTTGTATAAGTTTCTTGAGTGACTACTAATCCACTTCAATTTTTAATCTGTACTAGCACATCCTTTGCATCCGCATGTAATGCACTCAACTCTTTCAGAGCGGTCATTTTTAACCAATGTCGTCTTAGGAACTCGACATATGCATGTGGTACCGTGGTTCTTTTCGCTGGTCATTATGCAATTCAAACAACATAACTTTTCGTAACCTTGTTTCTTCCACTTAGCTATAAGATTCTTGTTAGCATATTTCTGTTGTAGCAACCAATTATATAATTCTTCCGATATCAGCTCTCGTTCGTAATACAAGCTGTATATGTACCTATTTATTTGATGGTTGACTTGTATTATGGGCCATAATGCTTGGTTTTTATTTTCAGTTTTGATGGATTTGGTTTGTGCTTCTCTGGATTTTGCTAAGAGCTTGGCTAAAGTAGGCTCTATCTTACTATAGCCTTCTGGGGGTTGTTTTCTTCTTCTGGAAGATGATATTTTAGCCATTTTATGCAAATCTGGATTAATATGTGTATAAAAAATGTGCAAAGCAAATGGTACCTTCTTTATCTATTATGATTAGCCATAATCCATACTGGCGATGAGAGACAAAAAAAAATAAAAAAATAACGACAACAGCAGGATTCGAACCTGCGCGGGAAATCCCAACGCATCACTCTAATTATTCGAGTGCGTCGCCTTAACCACTCGGCCACATTGTCGCTTTATATCACTTTACAAAATATTTCATAAATATGATATGCTTATCTCAAATTTCAAGACAACATTTACTCAACACATCTGGTTTTGTTTGAGCTTGCTATTCTGTACACGAAAATTTTTATCACAACTCAGAGATTAGCGAAAGGCTGAAGCCGACGTGCCTGTATGTGATGCTTTCGCCTATTGCATACCGCAACAATTTTTTAAATCGTTCAAATACAAATTATATAAATACTTATGTAATACTTTGTTTATAAAGACTTGCTTAGTGCCATTGGAGATCTTGAATTTGGTTTAAAGCCAGATCAAAGAATTTTAATTTATTTTCAGTTTCAGGAATACTAGATCCTATAAGATTAATTGTTTGCATTGTTGGATAGAATTTTTTTTTTTTATTTAGTTTATTTGAAGTCAAACCCCAAAAGCCAAAATGGCAACCGCAACTGCTACCTCAACGTCCGCCGTCATTTCAACGTTAACTGCTAATTTGATATTATTTGGAGTATTCGTTGGATGTTTCTTGGTATTAAGAATTAAATTTAAGAGGACGTACTCGCCAAAGTATTCATACGATTTGGTTCCGGAAGAAAAAAAACCAGATGCATTACCTAGAGATCCGTTGAGATGGATCTACATATTGTTGATGAAACCCGATTCGTTTATTATTCAGCAGGCAGGCCTTGATGGGTACTTTTTTTTGAGGTACCTCTTTGTTTTCGGGCTTATATTTATGTTTGGAATCGCTATGTTTGCGATCTTATTGCCAGTGAATGCGACAAATGGTGGATCAAAAGCAAAGACTGGGTTTGACCAGTTGGCCATATCGAATGTTTTGCACAAAAATAGATACTTTGCCCATGTTTTTATGGGATGGATATTTTACGGAGCCGTCATTTACATGATCCACAGAGAATTGTTTTTCTATAACTCGGTGCGTTGTGCTGCTTTATCTTCACCAAAGTATGCAAAAAAATTGTCATCAAGGACTATTTTGATCCAGTGTGTGCCTGATACTATGTTGGACGAAAGGCAATTCATGAAGATATTTAATGGTGTCAAAAGAGTCTACGTTGCTAGAAATGCAAGAAAGCTAGACTATAAAGTTAGGTTAAGAGAGAATGTGGTTTCCAGGCTCGAAAAGGCTGAAAATAAGTTGTTGAAATCTGCAGTCAAAGCCAAAATAAAGGCTGAAAAGAAGGGAACTCCTTTTGATCCAAATGCCGATATCTATAGTTACGTTCCGGCAGAGAAGAGACCTAGACATAGATCGGGTGGTCTCTTTTCAGAGAAAATTGATACTATTAATTACTGCAAAGAGGAAATTCCAAAGTTAGATAAGGAAGTTAAGCTGTTGCAGAAAAAATATAGAACATACCACCCAAAAAATTCTATTTTCGTTGAATTCGAGGATCAATATACAGCACAGTTGGCGTTACAATCGGTAACTCATCATAATCCTTTAAGAATGGGACCAGTATTTACTGGTATAGAACCAGCTGATGTCTACTGGAATAATTTGAGGTTGTTCTGGTGGGAAAAGTTTTTAAGAAAAATGTTTGCTTGCTCTGGTATTGTTCTTCTAATTGTTTTTTGGGCTGTTCCTGTTGCATTCGTAGGTGTTATTTCAAACATTACTTACATTACTAAAATTTTACCATGGCTTGATTGGATTAACAATATGCCAGATAAATTACTAGGTATAATTACCGGTTTGTTACCAACAGCAATGTTATCGCTCTTGAATACATTCTTGCCTATTTTCATCAGATACATGGCTAAGGTCGCAGGTTCCCCAACGGCTCAGCTGATTGAATTCTATACACAAGACGCTTACTTTGGTTATTTAATGGTCAATGCCTTCCTTATTGTAGCTCTTTCATCTTCTGCTACATCGGTTGTTGAGAAGATTATCGATGATCCTACATCGGCCATGGATATTTTAGCTCAAAATTTACCGTTATCGTCTAATTTCTTCATCTCATACATTGCTTTGCAAGGTCTCACAGTTTCTTCAGGTGCATTATTACAAGTCGTTGGTCTTTTCTTGTACTATATTCTAGGAGCTTTACTTGATGCAACCGTTAGAAAGAAATGGAATAGATTTTCTGGATTGGGTACAATGGCATGGGGTACAACCTTCCCAGTTTACACAAACTTAGCCTGCATTGTATTAGCCTACTCAATCATTGCTCCAATGATATTGGCTTTCGCATGCATTGCGTTCTTCTTACTTTACATTGCGTATTGTTACAACCTAACTTACGTATTTATTGAAAGTGCTGATTCTAGAGGAATGCATTACCCAAAAGCCTTGATGCAAACATTCGTTGGCATTTATATTGGCCAAGTTTGTTTGTTAGGTATTTTTGTTGTTGGTAAAGGTTGGGGACCAATCGTTTTACAAGCCATTTCTCTCGGATTCACTATCATGACGCACATTTATTTGAATGATGCTTTCCATCACCTTCTTCGAGTAGTTCCAATTGACTGTATGAAACCTTTGGACGGTGTTTCTCATACCCCATCGTTCCAAGGAAAATCAGATTACCAAGAAAAAATGTTAGAAAGAAAGAAAGGTTCAAAGTCAGATCGCTTAGAGAAAGAGATTGCTCTTGATAAGAAAGCTCAAGAGGAAGTTAAGAACGATATTTTGAATACCGATATGGAACTTAACGAAAATGAAACGAAACAAACCTTGGTACCTCTATTAGCCGATAGAGACTTCAAAACAACGCAATCATCTAATGGTTTCGTCAGGTTTTTCAGACCAGATGTTTTTCTCAACTACAGACATGTGAAGTCTCTCTTACCAGCGACATTTAATGTTGAGCCCGAAGAAGGCGATGACAGGCACGCGTATGATTCGCCTGTGATTGCTGCACCTTTACCATCTGTTTGGATTCCAAGGGACCCAATGGGATTATCTACAAGAGAAGTTGAAGAACATTCCAAATACATCAACATAAGTGATGAAAATTCAGGGTTTAATGAAAAAGGAAAGATTATTTTCCTTGGTAAAGCTCCGAATTAGGTCTCTTCAAACTCCACTATTTATAGTTTGATTTTTCTTCAATACTCATCAAGCATATATATATATTATAAGTTATAATTACATTAATGCGCGTAAGAGGCATCGTCCTAAATAAGTTTAGGATTGATGGCCATGTCAGAAATAAACTTCAAGGAGTTTATTGGTATCGAAGGAAATGTTGTTGAGTCTTATCTTCTCTAAAGAAGAGGAAAAACGTACCCTGCAATCAATTCTCCCGTTGACAAAGAGGGATGTATTTGTTAATATGAGTTAATCATTACCTTTTCAATTGATAAGACCTAAGGGACCTACCAATGACAATACATGTCGTAAGTGTAAATTATTCATAAGCAATTAGAATTAAATATATGAACTATGAGTCCATTGAAAACTTCACCTTATTTTTTAATCTGGATGGAACGTCAGAGTCATGGGAGGGTAAGACTACAGTGGGCTCAGAAAGAGAAAACTCTTGAATCTTCTTCAAGGTCTTCATAGTCATCTCGGGGTCAATGGTCATACTATCAATTATCCCATTCTTCAAACTTTGTTCGCTATATACAGCATCACCAGTGATAAAATAAGATATGTCGTCATCTCGAACGATAACGGAAACATGACCATCTGTATGACCTGGAGTAGGAACAATAATAACACGCTGATCCTTAGTCACGTAGTATGATGAATCAAAAGGTCCAATTGCTTCATCTTTGAATTCAATAAACTCTGGCCTAAACCAGAAAGGAAACCACTGGGGCAAATAACCATAAAATTTACCTTTCAACCCAAGAGCATCATTGTAGTTCACTTTCGTTGCCAAAATACGATTATGTGGAAAATGGACAAGGCCGCCTGCATGGTCCAGGTGAAAATGGGATAAAATTACCGCTTTGATATCTTCATTAGTATTTATGCCCAATTTCGATAGCTGAAATCCTATTTCTTCTTCTGGTGCTATCTGATATTCAACAACAGAGCGCAGAATAAAGTTCCACCATGTGAGATATCCTGGAAAGGCACTTCTCCATGCATCACCTGTATCAACTAAGTAATAACCTTCGGGATGCTCAATTAAAAAGCAGTATATTGGTAGAGGATCAAGCCATTCATTATCTAAATACATGTCAATTTTACGACGAAATGCTCCATGGCTTTCAATTGGGAACTTTTGGACTTTTTTGATTTTCACACTTCCAGTCTGAATAGTATATGGATCTTAATCATTATATTCAATTTGGATGAAATTTTCTCTATGCTATATGATTTACTGATAAAGATGATTTATATATATATATGAAAAGTTGTTACTAATCGTTATGCATAATATGGCGGAGATAAAAAGCTAATTCCGGTCCTACCGAGGGGTAGGAGAAAAGTGAACCTCGGCAAGTGAAATCGATAATGACAATTAGCAGAATCATCGCTTCACTGTAGATACATAGCGGTAAAATATATGACATATGTCTCTTTTGAAAAGTTTGTTATCAAAGAATGGTGAATCACTATTGCGTACCAGTATGAATAAAACAGCAATTTCAAGATTATTTATCACCAAACTGCATCTTCAACCTACTCGATGTAACTCCATTTTACATACACCACAAAATAGTATAGGTAACGTTGATCAAGGTGTAAAGTACACAACTGATTTTAGGAATTATGCGATCAATAAGGAAAATGGAGAAGTTTTATCTTATTTTCATGACATTCCTTTGGATTTAGACTTAGAAACCAAGACAGCGAATATTGTGGTTGAGATTCCACGATGGTCCAATGGAAAGTTTGAAATAAACACCGAATTGGCTGGCAATCCTATCACACAGGATGTTAAGAAGGGAAAGGTGCGTTTTGTTAAAAACTTATTCCCATACCATGGATACATTCATAATTATGGAGCTTTCCCGCAGACATGGGAGGATCCAAATACGAAGAACGAAGAGTTAGGCTTATTTGGAGACAATGATCCATTGGATGTGTGTGAAATTGGGTCTAGTATTTGCCAAACTGGTGATATCAAGCGAGTCAAGATCTTGGGGTGTTTAGCATTAATAGATGATGGCGAATTGGACTGGAAAGTTATCGTAATCGATACTAATGATGCATTATCACAAGAACTTCGTGATATCCATGATGTGTATGTTAAATGTCCTGGGTTACTAGAATCTACTAGACAATGGTTCCGTGATTACAAAAAGCCCGATGGAAAGCCTGAAAATGAGTTCGCTTTCAATGGAAAATACAAAAACCAACAGGAAACAATAGAGATTATTAAGGAATGTAATGCTTCGTGGCAGAAGTTGATCAATGGACAAGTGACCAGTGGAAAGATTCCTAAAACCGAAAATGTCACCTTTACAAATAGTCCTGGACATGTTTCAAAGTTCGATACTCAAATTCTGTTAGAAAATTCTTCCAAGCCTGCCGCTGAAATTCCCTCAGAAGTTGACAAGATCTATTTCTGTGGAGGCGACTAGTTTGCCTGTTATTTCTTATAGTGATAGTCAAAATGCATTATTTATTTTCTAGAATGTAATATTCGTTTCTCACGTAGATTGTATTTAGGCTTTCGCAGTTATTTCCTATTTAGGAAGTCAAAAATTTCCACCATCTCATACATCGAAACAAAAACATTATAGACAACAGCGTAAAAGATCCAATACTAGGTCCACATTATAAACAGATATTCATAAAAGGTTTAAATATGCCTGTTTCTACTGTGGAGATAAGGGCGTCCAAGGAGGTTAAACCTTTGAAACCTATTCAACCTACTCAATTATGGGGATTTGACAATGCCCTATCATTATTGAAATCATACCAGGATCCATATATCCTTGATGCATTAGACGAATTTCTACTTATCAACAGCAAGTTATTGTTGAATCCTTTACCATTCAAGCGTGTGTCAAAAATTTCTATTAAGGATGCTAAAGAATTATCGTTGCGTAATATATTATATTCAGACATAACATCAAATAATATCAAAGATGCCGAAACCATAAGTAATATTTTGAATTTAGACTACAATGACGTTTTAAGAGTAGTGAGTCAAACTTGCAAACGGATACCTGAAAGAAAGATTTACAATTATGATAAATTAAAATCCAAATTGCCAGATGATAGAGAAAAGTATCTAGAAGAAGAAAGAATTTTGTTATATTCCAGTAGAGTATTAAGAGAAAGAAGAGTGGTTCTTCGCTTGGTAATTGAATTGTTAAATAATAAATCCAATTCAGAGACTTCATCCACCATTCAAAATTTGGGAAAGGAAATATACCTTTCACAAACTTACACCAACGACTTAATTAATAGTTTGGAAGAGTTAATCAAATCAGTGACTAGTAGATCATTTATTACTGGGTTTTCAGATGCATTAGATGAGATAATAAATACGGAGAACCTTCTTCTAATTATTGATCAAATGAAAATATTAACAGAATTGCTTGTTCAAAATCCAAACATACATCCAGATACGACTAACAATTGGTTTAGATTTATGGGTTCAAATAACTTTATTCAGTCTTTGGGTCCATATGTTTCCCATAATGAATCATTCATGTTGATGCAAGCACTTGCTACAGTTATCTCAATATTGTTTTTGGATTTGGAGAACAACTACGGATCAGAAAATGAATCTGATAAGTTTATGAATAATGTTGACATTTTCAAATCAATTAATAACTCAATAACTAATCCATCCAATTTAAATTCTGTTGTAATGTACAGCTGGTCAATAATTCTATTAAGAAAATCATTACTTTTAGAAGAATTCAAAGACCTTCCATCGTCTGTAGCATTTACCAAAAAATTTTCGGTTCAGCAAATGGATGATTCTATTAATAACTTGAATATGAGATGTGTTCAATTGGGTGTATTTGAGGAGTTGGCAAAGCTTAACAATTTACTTAAATTTGATAATATTTATCCGGCCATATTAACGTCTGTTATATTGTCTGCTATGCCATTAATTTCATTCACACCAGAAATTGCATCCAGCATTGAAAGCGTCTTGAAAACGGCGCCAAACAGTGTTCTTGAAAAGTTCTTCGACAGTGAAGCGACCGCGAATGCAATAATTTTGTCGAGAACTAAGTTCCCAGTATCCTTAACTCCATACTTGAAGCTTGCATCAATTAATGGTAATTTTGCTTTTAACGAGTTTGAAGAGTTAAAGTCATACATTTCAGTTTTCAAGAAAGAAGAATTTAATAACTTATATCAAATAGACGACGAAAATACTGAATTGGTTAAATTGACACAGTGGATTGATGTGTATCCACCATATGAGGTAAACAAAAAGTTATCATTACTTTTGAATGTTGGTACGAAGGCAAAAATTTTACCGTCTGCAAATGAAGATGAAGTTTTGGTTACTTTCTTGTACAAATATAATGGCTGGGCGTTTTTAGGACGGGTATTGCAAAATGTTTCAAGAGTCTTTGATAGTTCTGATCACGAAAAAGTAGAATTTGTCATAAACATATTAAATCTCTTAACGAAAGCTGTTTTGGATAATAGTTCTGATGATGCGCAAACAATTTTGCAATACATGTCAGCTTATACCGATGATTCTGATATTGTTGAGGTAATTTTAAGATTATTTGAACAAGCGTTACATGCCCGTAAAGTCGATATTTTAGAATCAGTTATTAACTTCTTGACTGCCTCGATGCCATTTTTATCTTTCAGAATTTGGCCTTATTTATCAAAGTCTTCTTTATTATCAAATGGCGGTAAAGAGGGGTTTGCATCAATAATTTTCGGAGCTATTGAAATGGTGAATGGAGATTATAAATTCACAGTATCTTTGATAAAATTAGCAGATTCGCTAGTACAAAACTGCTTAACCTTACAAGATGATTATCCAGAGAAATCTAAAAGCACTATTTTAGACAGGATTATCTATCATATGATTCTTATATTTGAAAGTTTTATCCATTGCAGATTTAATGAGTCTTATCAAAAAATGGAAATTGGTGTTTTAATTTTAGATATTTTATCAAATATTTTAGCAACTGTTCATGGAATTGTGAATGAAACAAAATCAGCTAATAGAATTGCAAAAATATTTTCAGAGGCATCTGCTCGAATCATTGATTCATTTTTGGTTGCTGGCACAGAATTTTCGAGATCTGCATTACCAATTTTATCTATGATTGAATCACTCAGTGCAAATATGAGCTTGTATGAAATTAGAGACATATCAGGATTCTGGTATGATAACTGGATACGTTGCTCTTTCGCATTTTCACAGCTTATAATATCTATTAGGTCTGTGTTGAATTTACCTCCATCTGCTTTTGAAAGATCATTGTTTACGAAGTTGACACTGTTAGTTAATACCTATTCTCAATATGAAACTTTGAGGAAGGACATTTTAGACTTAATAACAACCTTAACAAATGGTAAATGGCTAAATGAACCAACTCCTTCTTTATTATCCCATTTAGGCCGCGATCATGCCCAGGTTTTATTGCATTCATTAGCCTCTGATTTAGAAAATTCATTTGATGATTACAAAATGAAGATCTCATTATATGACTTTATTTGCGCCGTTATGGATGGTAATCAAGAAGGTTTGTCAGTATTGTTTATTAGTGGAAGAGATGTATTTGGTGATTTTACTAAGTCTTCTAATACAAACCCTGACGATCAGAAACCTATTTCATTGTTAAGTATTTTAAAGAAGAACGTCCGGGACATAAAATATTATCCTAATTCTGTCAGTCTCCATTTGGCTGATGCAATTTCATTAGCGTTTAATTCTTGGACAACTGCGAGAGAGAATGATAATGATGTGGAGTTTGTTGACGAATTGATCCTTAAGATACAGTCACCTATTAATGACTTACCTGGAAATACAGAAGAATATATTGCTGCGTGTTACGAACTTAAATTAGTGTCGAAGATAGCAGAAATATTATCCTCTTTTTTGTTTACTACAAAAAATGAGGTTTGCAAGAGAAATATTGTAAATCTATTAACTTCTGATGATTTCATAGCTACTATGGAAAAGCAGTTTCGGATCAATAATTATCAACCTACGTTGCACTCCAATTTACAGGTTGATTTCGAAAATTCATTTTCTGGATTCGAGTTATCCCAATTCACCTGTTCTTTATTAAAGAGGAATAGATTTGGAGTTTCTACGGTTTACAGCTTGGTTTTGATGGATAGACTTTTTAATAATTCACCAGCCTGGGATCAAATACGAGAGCAAGTCGTTGCTTCAAGTATTAATTTACAGTACTTGAGCGCTCAAGCCTCGGTTGCTAAATCATTTGGTGCGTTGCTCACAGCTTTTTGCAGAAGATTTCCTTCATCATTGAATACAAAATTCTTGAACTTGGTATCACAATTATTGAGAATAAACGTTTCGGAGGGTGTCCCAGCAGAGTTCTTTGCAGATGTGTTTCAAGGACGTATTGAATTGGCCTTCTTTATTGAATACACTATATATACTACCCCCGAAATCAAAAAGGATTCAAAGATAGCCCTCGAAATTATAAAGGGTTGTTCAGAATTATTATCTGCCTCAAGTATGAATTTCCTCAAAAATTTGAATGAAGATTCAGGTAATTATAGACCTTTGCTTCGTATCTTATATTGCTCTTTGAACATAGTGAAGGATGACTCTGGCATGTTAATTGAGTATTTGAGTATATTCCGAGACCTATTTGAGCTCATTATCACTAAGGCCACTAAAAACTTATTCATTGAAATTCAAAATGATGTTTATTTATCGCGTACTGAAAAGGGCCATGTCTCAAATAAGATGAATGGAAGATTGGACGACCTAATGTTGATCTTGTCAATCTTGAAAGTTTTTGTGAATATGAAATCATCTCCTAGTTTAAATTATGAAATGGCTTCATTGATTGATAATAATGGTACCATAAAAGCTCTATTGAATCTTTACTTATTGTCTCATTTGATAGAGGTTAATGACGAACACATTTTTGCTCAATTAAGTTTAATGTTTATTCAAGAATTAATGACCATCGAAGTCATGGCAGAAAAATTAATCTCATCTGGAATGTTCTTGGTGATAGTGCAGAGTAAAATATCCAGTCCTATTCAAGCTGGTGGCATCAATTCTCTGACATCACCTCATTACCACAGAATTTGGACTAATGGGATTTTACCAATATTCTTAACTGCATTATCTAGGCTTGGGCCAAGCATTATTCCGGAAGTAAGCTTGGCACTTCAAGCATTTGGCAAGCAAATCGAGTCTTGTATCGAGAGTTGGTCAAAGGACTCATCCATGATAAGAATTACATCTTCCATGATATCTGAAACTAGTCAAATTTTGCTATTATTCAAAATCTTACAATCATTAAATATTAATGAATACTTAAATCAAGCAGATATTGGAAATGCTGAAACTATATCTGATGCTATTGATATGCAAATATTACCAGGTTTAGAAACTGAATCTAAGCGTGATGATTTTGTAGAATGTATCAATAATTTGTTAAAACACCCAAAGTTCTTATCCTCAAGAATACTTCCATGTTCACCAGAGGAGCAAAGAATGGTAGAAAAAGGGGATGTTGCTTATAGAAAATTTATTAATAATTCAATCGAAGAAATCCGTGAGTTAAAAGATTTCATCAATCATTAAATCATTTATAGAAGTATGTATTCCTACTAGAATAAAATTAATCTTCATTTTGGTACTCGTTTAAACTAAACGAAAAAGCGCGATGTTTTCAAAAGAGCCTTTGACACTGAAATATTCTGAATTTCAGCTAATAACTATCGAAGTACATCCATGTCGGTCTCTCCTTTCTTGGTTAGTGCTCCTGGTAAGGTGATTATATACGGAGAACACTCAGCAGTGTATGGTAAACCAGCGATTGCAGCCGCACTTAGTTTAAGAGCATATTTGTTGGTTACACCAAGTGAAGACCTGAACGTTATAAGATTGGATTTTCCAGATATTGAATTAACACATTCTTGGAATAAAGATGAAATACCTTGGGAGGATATTCGAAAATATATTACGTTTGAAGATGAAAAGCCTGTTATAACTGAAGAATTGGTTCCAGAAATTATTGATTCATTAAGTACTGTTTTAGGTAATGTTGACTCTAAATTGCATTATACGGCTTGTTTATGCTTTCTTTACTTGTATACAAATTTATGTAACAAGGATATTCCAGGTATGAGGTTCATTGTAAAGTCTACATTGCCTATTGGAGCAGGTTTAGGATCATCAGCTTGTACAGCCGTATGTCTTGCAAGCGCGTTAGCTCGTCTTGGTAAACATGTTTCAGCGGCATGTCATACTGCTGCTGAAAAAGTTACCAAGAAAGAAAATTCTGATTTAGATTTTATCGATAGTTGGTCTTTAATGGGAGAAAAATGTTTCCATGGTAATCCTTCAGGAATCGATAACGCAGTGGCTACATACGGTGGTGCAGTCATGTTTCAAAGAACAACATTACCATCTCAACCATCTGTGCGTACTACTATGAGAAATTTCCCACCTATAAAATTATTGCTTACGAATACCAAAGTTCCAAGAAGTACAGCTGCTTTAGTAGGTAATGTTGCTCAAGTTAATAGGGCCTATCCAAAATGCGCTGGCTCAATTTTAGATGCAATGGAACATTTAGTACTTGAGGCATATCAAATAATGATTAGACCAACATTTGGTAAAGAGGAGAAAGACCAATTGCGTGAACTAGTTAATATTAATCATGGGTTATTAGTTGCTTTAGGTGTTTCCCACCCTGCCTTGGAAAAAATTAAAATTATCGGAGATACTCATAATATAGGTTCTACCAAATTGACTGGTGCTGGAGGTGGTGGATGCGCTATTAGTTTAGTTCACGATGATGTGGAAGAAGAAGTTCTTCAAAAGGCAATCAAAGAGTTTGAAAATGAAGGATATGAAACCTTTGAAACTTCCTTAGGCGGAAAAGGAGTAGGATGTTTATCATTGGAGGATGTTAGCAAAGACAAAAGAGAAAATGTATTTTCAGCTGAAGTGTTTTCAAGTTTTAAAGATAGAGATGAAGTTGAAAAGGCTTTAAAGTCTGAGATTTACGAATCTTGGAGATTTTGGTAGTTTCAAGTCATAAATAATATAGATTGTAAACTAAATATGTTGCTAGTGTATATAAAAACTATTTACAGCTTTAATAATAGAAATCAAATACCTCTGTTGAATTCTAAATATTCAATGTTATCGCCATTTTTGTCTTTTAAACCATGGAATTTTTCTTCTAATTGAGATACCAATAATTGCCTTCTTTGAGGGAATATTGCCAAAGCAAAAGGTAACGCTGCCAAAGCAGTTGTAAAAATCAATCCCATGTTAGTAGCAATCTCCCACTTTTTGGATTTGCCTTTTAAGAAACCTGACTTTTGTAATTTGACCAAAATCAAAGGTGGAACAACCATTACAGGTGTTGCATTTATGACACGACTGGCAGCGGTCTCACTAACAGCATATACAGCAGCAGTTTGAGATATGCCGACTTCTTTTCCTTCTTTATCATAGACATTGATACCCTTTTTTATTTCCTCACTTCTCATCAAGAATACGTTGACTACACCTGCAGAAACAACAGCTGCAAAAGGAACTAATCGACCTAAAATCATTCTTGTACTAGGCTTTAAAGATTTCAATTTTGGAACTATAGCATTTAAACCTAAGGCAACCGAGCAAGAAGCAGTCACGGCCATAGTATAGTTTGTGATAATCTGTTGAGTGCTCAATGGATGCGATTTATTAGCATTAGCTGTGTTAATAGCAACATTTAATGACTGGTTAGCTACTTGCCAAAAAACTGTTCCCGCTGGACCTAAGTTTGGTGTTAACATACCAGCAGTAACAACTAAATTAGACAAGACACATGAACTCATTCTGAATGGTAAAAATACTGTTTCTCCAGTATCTGGATGTAAGGTAGAATCCAAAACCCTTTTAGCTCTCCATAATTCTGGGGTCATACTAGGTCTTACACCATTACGATATTCCCAGATCATTATCTTAGCAGCTTGAATATCTTTAGTAGAATTCAACAACATAGTTGGGTCAGAGATTTCAGCACAGTGCTTTACCCTTCCCCAGTATGTTGATAAATCATACTTTGATTCAGGTAATGGAACAGGTCCCGAGATTGAGGACGCCATGGTCAAGTTATGCTTTTATAATATTTCCAATTAAAAGATAGATTATATGGTCTTAAAGAAAACCTTGAGTCATATCGCGATAAAAACTCAATATAATTTTTGCACAGTCTTTCTACATACTGAACTATAGTCAGAATGGTAAGAAAATTAGGCATAACATTAGGCATAGGAGTTGATATTCTCAAGACAAATAGGTTTAAGGAATTGCTATTATCGAAGGGTGAACTCAATTCACTGTTTACTTCTAGGATGTCGTCAAGAATATTACATCCAGAGTTCGAGTTACCCAAATTTAACGAACTTAAAGATAGCAATAAACTAAACGAATGCATATCTCTAATATCCGGTAGTTGGGCTTCAAAAGAAGCAGTTTATAAAACTTTAGATTGTGAATATCAAAAACAGTTTCAGTTCAAAAATTGGTATAGATATTACAACGAGCAAGGGAAGCCTTTTATACGAAGTGATTTCTACAAGAAAGAAAATGAAGAGTTTCATTTAAGCATATCTCATGATGATGGGCTATTAGTAGCGACTGTCTTGAGACAAAAAATTTACGAATTAATGAACGAGGATTTTATAGGTAGTTAATAATAATTATACGACAAATTGAAAGTAGTCTATCTACGATATAGCGACGACATTATTCCCATTCGACAGTTGCTGGTGGCTTGGAAGTGATATCATAAGTGACACGAGCAACGCCGTCGACTTCATTGACAATTCTTGAAGCGGTCTTCTTCAAGAAAGCTGCTTCAAAAACGAACCAATCAGCAGTCATGAAATCAACCGTTTCAATGGCTCTTAAAGCGATAACTTGTTCATAAGTTCTTTGATCACCCATAACACCAACAGACTTAACAGGTAATAAGGCAGCAAAAGCTTGAGAAATGTCCTTGTACAAACCAGCTTTTTTAATTTCTTCAATGAAAATGCTGTCAGCTTCACGAGCGATTTTAAGTTGTTCTCTGGTAACTTCACCTAAAACTCTAATAGCTAAACCTGGACCTGGGAAAGGATGTCTCCAGACTAAATCGTGAGGAACACCCATAATTTCACCTAAGTGACGAACTTCATCTTTAAATAATTCTCTCAAAGGTTCGATTAATTTTAATTTCATATCTTCTAACAAACCACCGACATTGTGATGGGTCTTGATAGTTTGAGATGGTCCCTTAAAAGAAATGGATTCAATGACATCTGGGTATAAAGTACCTTGTAATAAGTATTCGATTTCTTGGCCAGATGCTGGCTTAATCTTAGCAGCTTCAGCTTCAAAGACGTGAATGAAGTTGTTACCGATAATCTTTCTCTTTTTTTCTGGATCAGTAACACCCTTCAATTTACTTAAGAACAAATCGGTTGCATCGACAACAGTCAAGTTAATACCTAAACCTTCAGTTAAAGTCTTGTAAACTTGTTCAGTTTCGTTTAATCTCATTAAACCATTGTCAACGTAAATGGCATGGAAACGGTCACCGATGGCTTCTTTCATAATCTTAGCACCAACAGTAGAATCGACACCACCAGAAACAGCACCAATAACTTCAGCAGTTGGACCGACTAATTTTTGAATTCTGGCAATTTCAGTATCAATGAAATTTTCCATAGTCCAGTTGTTGGAGGCTTTACAGATATCAATAGCAAAGTTTCTCAATAAAACTTTACCTTGCTTGGTGTGAGTGACTTCTGGGTGGAATTGAATACCAAAAATACTTTCCTTTTCGTGGGAAATGGCAGCAAATGGCGAGTTGTCAGAAGTAGCAACAACCTTGAAACCAGTTGGCAAAGCGTGCAACTTGTCACCGTGAGACATCCAGACTTGTGAGTGGTCAACGCCATTGAATAAAGCACAAGACGCATCTTCAACGTTCAAGGTAGCTGGCCCGTATTCTCTCTTGTCACCTCTAGCAACTCCCTTACCGTTAATCCAAGCTAATTCTTGCATACCGTAACAGATACCCAAGATTGGCACGTCCAACTTGAAAATATCGTGGTCAACGTGGGGAGATCCTTCCTCGTAAACTGAGTATGGTCCACCGGACAAAATGATACCCTTTGGCTTCCAGGTTAATTCTGAAATCTTTTGGGTGCATGGCAACATTTCAGCGTACACATTAAATTCTCTCAAACGACGAGTGATTAAATGGGAGTATTGGGATCCAAAATCCAAAACCAATATGGTGTCGAAAACTTTAGAAACTTCAATTGGAACGTCAGCAGGATTAACCATTTTTGATATTGATATTCTAATTTATGCTATTTGATATTAAAACGAGAAGTTACTTCCCAAGATCTAATACGAGATGATTATTTGGCGATAATTTCGATTGTATTTATACTAAATTTTTTTTTAATGCTCATCGAAAATTTTATTACTCACACGTCCAACGGAGTCAACCCCTGTGGGATCTATGGTGGAATTACAAGTGTTTCTATGATTTGATATTATATGCTTTTATGTATACGACTCGACGAATCCCCTTAATTATGATTTAAAGCGGCTACATATACTTGAATTAAGGTATTTATTGTGAATAGGTATTCAAGCAATGACTCTGTGTGTATTAAGATTTTCCGCGTTCATATTGCATTGGTTGCACAATTGCAAAATTATTCTACCACGATAAGTTTATTTGTGTTTTGTTTTGCAAGCAGTTATCAAGACTTTATCGGTGTAAAGCCATAGAATAAAGCATAAAATCCTATAACCCAAGGAAACAGCTGGTCTAGTTTTGTGGAAATTAGCTTGAAATCCGCTCAGTGAACTTTTGTATTTGGTTCCATAGCCAGCATTATCGACTCAGAATATCAGATATGAGATCTTTACCGCCACCTAGAGTTACGAGAAAAAGAAGATGGATGAGAATCAAACGTGCCATTCGATCGTTCTTTGCAAAGGGGTATGTGACCGACCCAGGGGCATTCATGCCTACGTCTGCCAGTAACAGACGGTCTATTTCTACAATCAGGAAATCCAGATTTTCACCAAGGTTTCGTAAGTCACGAATCAACCGGTCAGAAATTGGCATAAGGGAAGGAGCCAATGCGGGCATTGCAACCGCATCTTTCGTGGGAAAAATGGCATCTCGAGCATCGATGCCTGTACTAAGACGGCATGGTCCCAAAAACCTGATGAATTTGACAGTCAGATTCTAGTATTTTTAGATTCGCTTAGCTATTTTCTTTAGTACATCCGAATGCAGTTAATTTCGACATAGTACACTTTGTGCCAATAGTTCGGCCAGGCGCCAATCTAAATCTAAATGTTGCTTCTCTAGGAAGTAAGTATTATGTCTGACAGGAAAAATCACGTGACCGATATATTGTGAAAAATATTTAGAGATGAGATAAATTTTTTATGAAGAGATGGTATAACGATAATAAAGGAAACCTGGATTCAATATTAAAGCAAATATGGCGGATGACAAGTCACAAATTAAGATTAAGTTCTTCACTAACGAGGAAGATGAATCTTTACACACATCAGATGCTCCATTGTACGTGCCAGTGTCTTTAAAAAGATATGGGTTATCAGAGATCGTCAACCATTTATTGAAGAAAGATGGCGAGACAGATGAAACCAAGCCAGTCCCATTTGATTTTCTTATTGATGGTGTCTTGTTGAGAACATCATTAGAAGATTACTTGGTGAAAAACGGGTTATCCAGTGAAGCATCGTTGAATTTGGAATATACCAGAGCCGTCTTACCTCCGTCATTTTTAGCATCCTTCAACAACGATGATTGGATTTCATCCTTAGATACCATAAATCCAACATCAGCACCGGTTAAGGCTTCAAACATGAATATTACAGAACCAAAAATTTTGTCTGGTTCGTACGATGGTATTGTCAGAACATACAATATGTCTGGTAAGGTTGAAAAACAGTATGTGGGCCATTCAGGACCGATTCGTGCAGTTAGATGGATTTCCCCAACAAGAATTGTTTCATCTGGTAACGATAGACAAGTGAGATTATGGAAAACTTCAATTGATAGCAATATAGAAGATGATGAAGAAATTGAAGATGGTAGAACATTAGCCATATTAGAGGGACATAAAGCACCTGTTGTATCTTTAGCAATCGAATACCAAAACAATCGTATTTTATCAGCGGGTTATGATAAAGCCATTGGATTTTGGTCAACCAATTACAAGGAAATGACAACCATCCAACCCTTGGAATATGATTCTAATGTCATATCAACTTCTTCGAAGAAGAGAAGAAAGATGGCATTACAAGATTCAACTATAAGACGTCGTTCACCTCTTTCATTCTTGGAAGGCCACTCTCAACCAGTTGAAGATGTTATATTTGATTTCAATGATTCAACTGTTGGTTACTCCGTATCACAAGATCATACAATTAAAACATGGGATTTAGTAACCTCTCGTTGTGTGGATACAAGAACCACCGGATACTCATTATTATCATTATTACAGTTGCCATCCTTGAATTTATTAGTGTGTGGTTCATCGGCCCGTCATATTAATTTATTTGATCCAAGAGTTAGCTCAACTACTACCGAGCAAACTAACAATCAGAAATTAATAGGACACACTAATTTCGTGGTTGGATTATCTAAATGTCCAACTAATGACAATATGTTTGCCTCATGTTCTCATGATGGTACTGTTAAGGTTTGGGATGTTAGAAGTGAAAAATCTTTGTATACCATAACCAGAGAACAAAACAATGCAGCTAAAGGTCAAGATAAAGTATTATCTGTCATTTGGGATAAAGACATCGGCATTATTAGTGGTGGTCAAGACAAGAAAATTCAAATTAACAAAGGATCTGATATTACCAAATAAAACTATGTACAATATATAAAATATAATCCCTTTTAATAAATAGTATTATAGAATCACTTTCTAGAATTCTCCTTCCTCGCTGCATTCCACATGGTCAACCCATAATATCCTTGCCACATACTCTGTTTATCCGTCATATAACCAACTAGCTGATTATCAGAGCCAGCAAGACTATTAGCGGATTTTATATCTTTCCAGCCCATTGCTTTGCGAATCTTTTTCAATTCGTCAGAATTTAACTCTACTTGAGCAGCAGTGCCATATTTCAAGGGACCTATATTTATCCAATAGCCATTTTTGATTTTATTCTTTCTATTTGGTGTTGTTAATTCCTGAATGGTATCTAAATAACTAACCAAATTTTCTGCAGTGTCAATGAAGAATGCTGAAACAACGACAATATTTTCAAATTGTGATTTATTTGGAACCTCAAAATAACGGAAGTCTTCGTGGTTTAATGCTAAATTTTCCGGTTTGGCTTGGCCACTATGTACCATAGATGATCTAAATTGAGATGTGCTGTCAATGAAGTTCGAACAAGAATGGATATACGGAAATAGATCATAATCCTTTTCTTCATTTTCTAATGAATAAATAAATTCATTGCATAAATGCATCAATCCACTGTATTCTATCGCATGAACTGCACCATATCTGGTTTCGTTTTCAGAGCCTATATTTGCAATTTCATGGGCTATTCTTCCTAGTCCTGAGCCTGGTATTATGATGCAAGTCTTTGATCTTTCCTGCACCGGGATTACATGATTCAATTGCTCATTTATAAAATCCATCATAGGCTTCAACTCGGCTTCCCCATCAGGACTCCAGTCTCTTATGTAGTGTCCTAACGCTTCAATTACCCTGTAATTGGTAGATGATGTATTGCTACTGTTTGATCCTTTCAATAAATCAAAATCTTCATACGATATACCAAACTTTTTAACTGCTCCATCTGCAATGGCTGATAATATTTTTTGATTATAGCTTATTGACTGTTCGATTTTCGTCAATTTCTTCAAGTACCCTACATCTTCACATAGTTTTTGTTGTCTCCATGTCATCATCTTGAATAATCTCTTTCTCCGATCGTTCACATTCTTTGTATTAGCAGAATATGCTTGCAAAGATCTTATGGCCGACAATATTTCGATTCTCGAGTGCTCACTTATAGATTGAAAATGATTATGACCAATTGGGTTCTCCACACGTGGAATTCTAGGAACAGATTGATCCCCGATAGTTTTGGTTACATCTATTTTTGATATCAAATTCTTAAAAGCCCCAGTACGTGATATCATATTAGTACAAATAAACACAACTACCAAAATGGGGATTTGAGAATTTCCGAGAACGAAGGATAGCACTATGTAAACCAATACACAGGTGAATGCTGTAGAAAGCAATAATACTCTATCTGAGGGCGTTCTAGATGAATAATGAGGCCTAGACGTCTCCATGAATCAGATTATGCCTTAAAAAATGGTATTTGATCATAGTAGATCTGTTGAAATCGATATTGATGGTCGAGATTGGTAAACGACACAAAATCGATTGTGAAGAACTCTTACTGAAATCATAAAGCACTTGAAGAACAAACGAAATCCAAAGTCAATACTAATATATGCTAACATACAAACAAAATCAAGGCGATGTTTGATTTCGATGATATAACTCCCGTTAAGCTTAATGAGGAAGAACCACAATTGTGTCAGATATTATACGATAATGAATACAAGGAAACGATGGGATTATTACTAGCATTAATGCAGAAAGATGAACATTCAGAAAGAGCATTATGGGTGACGGAGAAGGGAATCGAGTTATTGGCATCTCATTATACCATCTGGAACTATAGATATAACATTTTGATAGGCCTAAACAAGGACTTGTATGAAGAACTAGATTGGTGTGAGCAAATAGCACTTGAAAACGAAAAGAACTACCAGATATGGAATTACAGACAGTTGATAATTGAGAAGATCATAAAAGATGATGGAGGTAATGGATTCAATCCGCATCGCGAGTTTCCTATCATGAATGCAATGCTCCAAGAAGATACGAAGAACCACCATGTGTGGTCTTATCGCAAGTGGTTGGTCGAACGGTTTGATTTATATGATGATGAGAAAGAATTGCAATTTGTTGACCAGAATTTGGAATACGACTTGAGAAACAACTCGGCATGGACACATAGGTTTTTTCTCAAATTCGGTCCTCAAAACGTTAGTCAGGATATCGTCACTCAAGAAATTGAACTCACCAAATCAAAAATCTTGATATGTCCGCAAAACCCATCTAGCTGGAACTACTTATTTGGCATTTACAAAAAATTTAACAAAGATGTTAGCGAATTGTATGAGTTTTGCTTGACATTTGCCAACGTACAAGAATCGCCAGATGTGGAGGTGGTTATAACTAGTACTTACGCATTAGAAATGTTAGCTACCATCTACCAGCGTCGTAGGCAACCTGCGTTAGCTGTAAAGGTATATGATCTTCTTTCTACCACATACGATCCCATAAGAGCCAACTACTGGAACTACGAGAAAGGGAAAATAACCGTATAAGAATATAACGCACTTGATGCATATGGAAATAGTACAGTGTCTGTAGCAGATAGCTAATTTAATAATATACCACATTATGCTATTTAGTGATTATCGTATGTTATCATGAAAATCAGATAAAATGCCAATCGTTTTATTTGAAGTCAGATCGCGTAAAGTTGCAAATAATGTTTCAACTTGTGAATATAGTATGCAACGTAAAAGACTCTTCACATATCTCGTATCTTGGCTTATCTTGGGCCATTTAGCAAACGAGAGGTACCAGTTAAGCAAAAGGCAACACACCTAATATACGGCCTAAACTGAAACAGGCACCAGGTCCCACAATATTAGCATATTTAGCAATCGGTGGGAATATCTCCCGAAGATCCCCCACAGTTGTTAGACGAGAGTCCCAAAAGGTCCAAATTTCGATCGATTTCTTTAACCACCACATCTCCTGCCAATGAGGCAAATGCAACTGCTTCGTCCTCGCAACAACCCACTCCCACACCGGCTTTCACTTAGCGTACCCGAGACGCAATTCCGAACCTTATATATTGCGAACCTTATATTTGGGTAATTTATCCTTAAACCTTATCGGGCGATGTAATCTATATCTAGGGACCGACGCTAGCATTATCTTGCTCTTTTCACATGAGGCTTCCACTGTCAGACCCCTTTGGCGAACTACTTGCACATCCGTGGGATATTCCGGCTGTGGTAGTCTGTTTATCCCCTAAATACTGAGCCCCTTCAGCAATATAGAAAACATCAACACCGATATATCTTAGTCTTCAATTGATCGATAACGTAATTCGTCCACAAAGAGACCTTTTGCAACGTGAACATTCAATCCATCCTTTCCCTGAACCAACTCTCTTGTCTATGGTCCTTATCGAAGGTTGCAAAACACCTAAAATATTGCCTATTCGGGGACTCACACCCACCTCTTATCCCTATATAGCGTACCGGCCACCTAGTCGCCGTTGCGGCGGTCGGCTACAGTCTAGACCAAATATGGCTGGAGGTCTAGAACTAGGCTCAGACGTCTTATACACACTATATGCAGTAACACTCCTTTTCGCCGCTAATACTGTCATGCATAACAGCTGTCCGTCCTGTACGGCATTGGGAAACAGATTGACACTACCTTGTTATATACTTTAACCTTTGAGCCTATACTCTAAACTAGCATATTCCATGCGGGAGACTCTCCTTCAGTGTCAACTATTAAAAGTCTATTCTCGTTATCATGGCGACTAACTGTAGTCTTCTAGAATATTATCCAAGTGTACCCATCAAGCATAATTCCCCCCACCAAAATATTTTCATCTGTTTTCGCATCCTGAGATCTGAGAAGGTCTGGGGTGTGCTTTGTCCCTAGTGCGCTAGCATTGTAGGTGATCTGTAATCCGGTGGCTTTTTCGCCAAAACCATGCCTTTGCTTTACTATTTGTTTGGTCTAATTGGGCGTTCTGCGCTTCCCGCGTGATAGTACGTCTATATTTATCCCACAATTTCAATTCTCTTTTTCCACAATAGGATCAAATTAACCGCGACATATCTGACCTAGATCTGTTGTTTTTTGCCTTATACGATTGTAGCAGGCGAATAGTCTACATATTTGCTTGTTACTTCGGACGCTACATGTAAGGATAGAATAGGCAGTTTCGCTTTATCTTCGTGTCGTATTGTTCGGCTATCTGCGCCTGTATATGAACGGAAAAAACCAAAAGTCGCAAAAAAAAATTTTTGAGGCGAAAAATTAGTAACTTCGTACTTTGGATATCATATGTATCCAGTAGCAGGACGCATCAAGATCCTATGACATAAACGAAAAATTATTAAAAGGAGTAGTCAGCACCAAAGAATTGATTATTAGTAAAGAAAGACATTTTTCTTTATAAAATCATTGGTAGAATATATTCAACCTACTATCAGTTTTATATTGTTATTCTAGCTAAATAAGCAGTTGATCTATTTGAGAATTTAGATATTTTTTTATTTTTCCATCACAGGTTTACTAAACAGATTAACAAAAAAAAGTAAACTACTCATCCATATTAGACTCCTATAGTATATAAGTGATACACATAGTGATGAATGGTCTAGGAATAGTTATTGAAGAGAAAGAAATGGACACTGACGGTGTTCAGGTGGCAGAAGAAGAGACCAAGAGAAATAGCTATCTGGGGGTGGTGCCGGTGTCCATGGTGACGCCAGATAGTGAAAGTGAGATATTATTGCCACCATTGCCCACTGATGAGACAGGAACAGTTCCCAGTAGCATAATGAGCGACCACAAGACGTCGGTGGCTACATCCATCTCAAATGACAGCTGTCTGTCGCTTGAGATAGAAACAACAGGGAAAGATTCATTATTCAGCGAGTTTGTACAAAATCCAACATACGAGTTGAATTCGCCAAGTTTGAACATAGATCCGTTGTTTTCCAACTTGGCGTTGAACGAAGCGCCGCAGGTGGCCGACCAGTCAGCCACAACATCACATAATACGTCGCCTTTAAGACGATTGAAGAACTTCAAGAAAGGAATCCGCAAGCTTTCTCTCTCGAAGATGAGTGCTCCTCCGATGAGTGATCTTGTGTCTAACGCTCCATCGAGTGTAAGACCGGGGGTGAGTCCTCTAATCACCGAAGAAACTATCGATTCGTTTCTGTCGGCTTCCACAATCGAATCATTACATTCAGCCGCTAAGGTGAGAAAGACAAGTTTGATTACTCCCATGACGACACCTATTGGTTCGCCTGTAGGGTCTCCTATCATAACGTTATCGGAAAACTTGTCAAGTTCATCGAAAAATGTTAACGACCTTGAACGTAACTTTTTCCGTAACTTAAATATCAATGGCGCTACACCAGAAGTCTCTAAAATGGAAGACTTAACCAAACTCGAGGATTTAATCAACTACCTGAACTTTTTAAACCAGTTGAAGATACAGGTTATCGATGCTTTTGAGTTAACTAAAGAAAGGTTGATTAAATTTGGTTGGTGTTCAGATGACGATTTGAATAACTTACAGTTTCAGAAGGATTCTTCGTTACTGCAAATCGACACTAGAATATTACAGCTCGAAAAAAATTTGAACAAACAATACAACACGTCAATTTTGTTATGTTCTAACAACAAGGTCCAAAAAAAGTCAAACTCTGTTAGTTCAAGTTCTAGCTCGATGGACAATTTTAACTACATCAGTGAAAATTCGAAAGCATCCTCCATTAGCTTGAAAAACTTGGAGAGTAAATGCTTTTCATATCCTGATTTTTAGTTGTTTACTTTTTTGGTGCATACTTTACGTGTTTGCTACTTTTATGAAGCTTATGTCTTTACGGTGGGTTTATTTCAGGGTAATTTGGCGTACTTTTAGATAAGTATGTCCAATTTAAAATGGGTATCTTTTAGCATATTATAGAGAATTTTTAGATAGAATTGATAAGAATAGATTATTATTCATTAGATAAGAGGATACTTCATTTGTAAGAATAGTAAGATATCGGGTTCGTATTTGCGGGACTAGAATTAGAATAAAGATTGCATATGATATTTTATGAGCTATAATGAGTAAGTGAGAAATGTTGTAAACAACGAGATGAGCTTTTGCGGAATTTCTTGTTATGAATTTATACGAAAATCGTTTTCTAACGCAGACTTTTCTTGTTTCGTTAATTCGGATGTGTGAATGTAATGCTTGCGGTTGCTCAAACATTGTTCAACAATTGAATTCAATACGAATACTTGATCAATTGTAACAAAATACTCAACCTATTCGGCAAATTCGTTTAAAACGCTATTGTATAAACTACATGAACCTAGAACTTATATGATCACACATTACGGTGGTAAAATCTTGGGTGGTCAAACTGTTCTGTAAACAGTAAAGCATGTTTCGAAAACGCAGAATCCAAATATGCTACAAAATACAAGCAAACTTAGTATGAGGACGTTATTCGATTTCTTTCTCGCTTTCCTTTTCCCCTCCAGTCACTCATTGATTAAAGAATGGTGCAGTGAATAGGAAGCTTTCGTATCGAAGAAAAACATACAAAACATAATAAAATAATTTTGCTAACAATTTTTTTGAACCTCATCAACCGAGTCGTGCATATTACAATTTACTTGATCGATGGTTGAAGCACTACAACGTAATTTTACTATCAAATATCAGAACATAGTAATACTGGTCATAGCTTTTACATCTTCTAATGAATTGTCATAATATCGAAAAAAATATGCATTCTATGTAAATTAAATATACAGACTATCTTCACTGGTTGGTGTCAGCTTTTTATATTGGTTGATCATCTGTTCATGCTTTCTCTTTCTTTCTCCAGATCCCAATTGTCGTTTATGCCTTCTGCTTTTCAAATGTATTTGCCAATTTTCCTCTCCAACGGCAATTAGATTCTTTCCTTGCTTATCTTTGCATACCTTGCATTCATAATGCTTCCAATTCTTTTCAGAACCCAATTTCTTATTGCTATTGATGTTGTCGAGAAAGCTATTATCAGGGAAGATATCTTGTAAATGTTCTGGAGCTTGTACATGGGTCACAGAACTAGGACCGGTTGTTAGGAATTGATTTGCAATACTTAAACCTACTTCTCGAACCTTTTCATTCCAGGAACCTAAATCTGATGCATCTAGTAAATATAACTTTCCGCCATATTTGAAGTTAAATCTTGCTTCTTTATTAAGCTCAACGGCCAACAACTTCTTTATCCATTTGACCTGATATTTCGCATATTGCCTTGTTCTAATTTTCATTCTATCAACTCCTTGATTGAACCATCTAGAAGATTCTTCTTTATTCAAGCTTCCAGTCGATTCAAGCCAGGGCAAAAATTCCTTAAAACCTATAACTTGCCATATCCCAGTAGTACAATCGGGAACAGGCACTTGAGCTCTATAAAACTCATATAATTCATTTATTTCGTCAAGTGCTCCAAGTTCCATCATATTGTCGACTCTTTTATCTAACCTGTCCTTTAAAATTTCTGGATCAGAATATACCCAGAAGAGTAGAGTATTGTATCTTAAAGACGTGTCTTCTAATTCATCCAACTTCTGCTCATGGTAAATTTCAGACGGTTTCTGTCCTGTTGTCATGTAAATTTCTAGAGCTCTTCTCAATTTTCTCTTATCCTCAGGATGAAACTTTTCAGCTATTATGGGATCAATCTGTCGTAATTTATCAAACATTTTAGCTACAGGGCCATCAAGAAGTTCAACGTCGTCCTTAGTTAATTCTCTTGTCACTTTCGAGTTATTTATATTTTCACCTACGGTTTTGTTCTTAAATAACAAGTTTTGCAAGTAATAATGTGTACCGCCTATAATTATAGGTATTTTACCTCTACTATGTATGTCTTCGATAGCATTATTTGCTTCTTTTGAAAATCGATGAATAAAGTATTCTTCATTCCAATTAACATGATCCATGACATGATGAGTTATACCATCTCTTTCCTTAAGCGGGTGTTTATTAGTTATTATGTCAAGCTTTTTGTATACTTGCATTGAATCTGCATTTATAATTTCCCCGTTAATTGCCTTGGCAAGTTCAATACTAAACTATAGGTTTGTTAGCAACTCCATATTTCAGTTTTTAAAATAAGGTAATATACTCACTTGTGATTTACCAACGCCGGTAGTTCCCACTATTGTAACTATATTTTTCTTGGGTTTTGTCATCATTAGATTTTTAAAGTACCTAAGATATCTTATTATCATCTATATTAGAATCATTAGTTGCATTTAGCTTATGGTTCCAAATTATGAAAAAAAATTTATTAGTGCGAATTTAGCTACTCTAAGATTGTACATACATTATCCAAACTTTATACCCTGATTTGGGTCCCATGTACCACCCATAGACTCTGAAGGAAAAGTAGGGGTCAGTTGTCCAGAATCTAATGATTTTGCTGGTACTGATTGGTTATTCAAGAACAGTTCAAGTTCCCTTCCTTCTACTCTGCGGTGATACACATACTCATCACATTCTTTTAGCACACTATTGCTTTTAGTAATGAAATCACTGTAAAATTTCGATCCCTCGTTAAGATTTGATATCAATTCCAAATATTTTGTATATACATTTTCTAAAGTTTGTAGTACTTCTTGTCTCTTATATTGTGACTCATTGTTTGTTTGTTGATACTCAGATTCAAATTTCTGGTTTAAATCATCAATACTTCCTTCTAATGCAATTTGGGCATGTTTCAGATCTTCTAAAAATCTAAGGTCACTGTTAAACATTGTAATATGCCTTTCATAAACATCTTCGAATGATCTTTCATCTATTACTGAACCCTCCTCGTAAAGTTTGTATTGTTTCTTTTTAAAACTATCAATTATGCTGGGAAGAATATTATTATTTCTTGCTTTTATTTCTATCCTTGTTAAAAATTGTTTTCTTTGATTCTCTATCCTACCAACTTCATTTATTAAGTCCCTTAATTGCATAATAATTTCATTAATCTTTGTATTTAACTTGACGTAAGTTGAATTAGGGATGAACTGTATTAACTCTTTATAACCTCCACAGTACAATTGCAAATATTGTTCAATTTCACGGTACTGAGAAATGATAAACTGATCACCTTCCTTAGCCTGATCTAAATATGTTTCCATTTTGTTTATCTTAGAAATAAGTTCAGCAGATGCTTCACTTGATTTCAACCTTGCCCATCGTTGGGATCCTTGTCTTTCTCTCATTATGTCATCCTCATCTGCCTCAATTTTTAATCTTTCTTGACAGCCTTCTAAAATGTGTCTACTTTCCAACGTCAATTTTGCGATTTCATTTAACGAATCTTCAATGAGTTTCGTACCACCATAAGATATTATCTCTTGTGAATGCTGTATAATTGATTCTGGCAAATTTTCTGGTTTTTGAATAGTATCAATTGATGCTGGTAGATTCCGTTCGGTGATAAATTTGTACATCATTTTATTTAAGGATTGAATTGGGTCTATAAACAGTTCCCTTATAAATGTATCCTGTCTCTCACGATATGCCTGACCTACTTGAACTATTAGATAAGGTAACAATTCTTTAAATAAGATATTACTTTCACTAGATGATTCAATTGTTTGCGGTAAAATGGATTTTACTAGAGTTGCTCCAGAAATTGGAGGCAAATCACTCTCCTTCGGTACAGGCTTCAAGTAGACTAAATCATTGTCTTTCTCAGCGACCCTCAAAGTGGTTTTAATAGTCTCGGTTAACCCTTGTAAATCTTCAACGACAAAATCATTCACATACTTCTTCTTTTTGAATGCGGATTCACAACTACCAAGTGCAACTTGTAAGTTCGCAACCTGTTCTCCGTATTTGAAGCTTTCGTGATTGAGAATAGATATTCTATAATGTGCCGCAGCCTTAAAGTGATATTGCTTGACTGTTACATGATTAATCCACTCCAACTTAATAAATTCAGACGAGTTACCATACTTGGCTGCAGTCGAGTAATATTCTGATGTTTGAATCGATAGTCTAGCTATAACTGAATCTTTCATTCCTGACGCAAGTGACTTTTGCCATATAGTTTCTTGCGCTTGTGCTATCATTAAGCTTTTCAAAAATAGTAATGTTTCTGGTTGTAGGTCTTTGGGAATACGAATCATTCCCGTCTCTTTTTCATTCTCTTTTTGTACTTGTGAAATCATTTTATCGAAACAGCCTGCTGCAGATTGTAAATATGAACAGGACTTTTTCAATCCTTCATCGGTATACCTTGATTCCTTTAAGGCTGCCTGTGAAAAATACGATCCCAATTGATATAAAATATTCAATTGCTCGATTTTTAATGATCTTGATCTAGTGGGGCCACTTCTTCCATATCCCAAAGTACCGTACCAACAAAATTCGACACATTCATCTGGAAACTTTTTGATCACATTGCTAAGCTGATGATAGTATTGAATACTAACCAATTCATCATTATTCTTGACTTGTTCATTTTGTAAGTTGCTTATGCTATTTCTTAAGTCTGTTATTGTTTGAAGGTCTTTATCAAACTTTGAGGATGGCTGAAAATACTCCTTCTTTATGATATTTCTCAACTCATTTCCTAAATTTATAGTATCAGTTTCACGATATGGAATGTATAATAGATTTGTATTCATATCTCTTCTATCCAATCTAGTATCTACATTAATACATTCTTTTATAGGTTTAACAAAATCACTGTAGATTATAGTTCGTGCATTAGTCGTGCAAATTATTAATATATACAATTTAAGTCCTACGTAAGATCCTAACTTTTTCTTCCATCTTGTGTTCATTATCAACGAGATCATCAACTAATTCATGCAAATATTTCGATCTTGAATCTATACTTATTTCTTCCTCCTGTAACATTTTTGTGTATCCATGTAATTCAATATCTGCTCTATTCAATTCGTTGTAGAGGTTACCAATACTCTGTAATATATTATTTTCTCTAGAACTGTAAGATGAAATATCTATACTTGCAGATATGGAATTCTCAATAGAAGAAGACTCAGAGGATAACTCATGCAATTTAGAAACGATTTGCTCAGCCGCTTTAGACGATTTTGGAAGATGACTTGATCTTGGTGAAACATTGACTGCTTCGGCATTCTCTAACTCCTGCGAGATTTCATTATTAACTATATCAAAAATCTCCTCGTCTAAATCATCAATAAAGGTAGATTTGTAAGTGGGATCTTCATATTTAGCATAGTCCGAGTTTATTAAAGCTCGCATTTCATTAAATATCAATAAATCCAATTTGGAAGAACTAGATGCATTGACTTGTTGCAATGAAGAAGGTTTAGGAATAGGTAATTCTCGCTGCACCGCCTGTGATCGCCTAAGCTTTGCCTTTTCTTCATCTACTTGACGTAAAATTTCCAAGTTTCTTAGTCTTTCCCCTTGATCAACTCTACTATCAGAAGACATTTCGTTTGATGTTTCTATTGGTTCCTCATTGGGTTCATAGCTCGGCAAAATGATCCCAGTATCATTATGCGGTTTTGGTAATTTTGCAAAATAGCTCTTTAATAAACTTAAAACAGACTTTTTCCATTGAGTCTTTGATTTAGATGACGGAAGTTCTTTCGATAATGGCTCCTGCTTCACATCCGGTGTATTTTCGGCCAATAAACTTGACTTCGTTGTCTGGTTTCTCTTCAATTCTCTTGTCGCTTTCAAAATTCTATCATCTATGCTTTCTTCATGAGAGGCACCCAAATTGTTGTTTGATCCCTGTTCCATTAAAACAGACGGATTATCCAAAGAATTTTCCGGGGCTGGTAAGTCTAACTTTCGTTTTTTGAGTATCTCTTGCTCACGCTCATGAAAAATCTCTGCTGCCGCTTCCAAACTCATTTGAGGTTGCTTAGCATCATTATTCTTAGCCTTTTTGGCTTCCTGTTTTCGCTTTTTATGCTTCTCATCTACTTCTTGTAACGGCACTCCTTCCTTAGCAACTTCTCTTTCAAATTTAATCCTTTCAAGATGATTTGCTTCATTTTCCTCGTCAACATCATATAAACCAGATTGGGGCTCATGCTCATGGGGTATGTCTGCATTGTAGTCAAATTCCTGTCTTCTCTTCTTATTCTTTGACTCTAGACTCACTTTCATACCAGCTGCCTTCAATTCTCTTCTCTTTTGCAACAATGATATTCTCTTACTCTCTTCCAACATCCTTTCTCTTGCTTTTCTCTTTGCTTTCTTACCTTGAGTATTTGCTAATCTCGCTCTTGCTTCACTCAACATTTCCTTTTCTTCATCATCCATGTCTTCTTCGTCAGGTTTGGCTGGCTTACTTTCCGGATTTATATTCAAATCACCAACATGCGACGATCCGGTAGCAGGCAAGGATTCAATACCCGGTCCTGATAATCCCAAATCATTTGCATCGCCTTCGGTTCCAACATCATTAGTGTCTTCTAATAATTTTTGATATCTCTCAACGCAATGAGTAGCAGTGCGCCCGATAATAGGAGCAATACTTCTCCACTGATTAGGCAACAACTTAGCTAAACTCAATAATTTCTCATCTTCCTCTCGACTCCATTCTGATTTAACAATACTAGGATTAAGCCATTCATTCCACCTAGCTTTTGCTTGCTTGGCTGATTTTTTGGCGAGTAGCGATGCAACCCTAGACCACTGGTTCAACCCATATTTTGAAACAGCAGCCTTTAAAATCTCATCTTCTACATTTGTCCATACACCACCTTTCACATATATGGGTGGCATTGTATTTATACGTATTCACCGTAATACTAATGTCTCCTTCAAGCTGATAGATATAATGTCTTCCTGTGATTTTAAAACTATACCGAAAAATTCGCGGCCCCGTACAGAATGTAGAACATGAAAATATCAAAATCGACAGAACAAATTTACAATTGTTCTTAAGATTAGATTAACTTGCCAATCGAGATGCCCATATTTCGTCCCAAGCATCAGAAATTGATCTTACAATGTTATCCACCAGGCAAAGGTGTTGACAAGAAACCAAATCCATCGGAACTAAGTTATTTATTATATTATGCATCTACTCGTCGGGTTAAGTTAGAAAAAGTAGTTACATTTTTAGATCGTAAGACTACGTCAGATGTTAAGCATAATAGAGCAGGTAATCTTCAAGTGACATTGACTATTATATCATCCTTGATAGAGGAATGTTCAGAAAATTTGAACGTGTTTGCTTCATTTGTGTGCTCCATTTTGAAGTCCGTTCTTCAAAGTAAAGATTTGTCTTTGTGCAAACATGCTATCCAGACATACGGTGTTTTATGTTCTAAGCTAGATGGTGGATTATTTTCGGGAGATAAAGAATTCGTTGATTCATTCGGTAGCTTGTCACAAAGCTTAATAAATATTGGTAAGGAAAACCTGAAAAAGCAAGGTCCTAACAATTTGGAATGGCAAATGATATCACTTATGACTTGTAGATATCTTTCAAACTGTTTGGGATATAATAACAAATTCAGTAAAAAGTTTATTGAAATTTGTATTCCTATATTAACTGATACCGTGCATGCAAACAACAAGCAATCGAATTTATTGGCTATTTTGAAAAGCAATGTAAACATCGAAGATGAAAGTCATCACCTCGGAAGAATTTCTCTGACCAAGACCAATCAAACAAATAGAAAAGTCCAACAAGATTTGGATAATGATGCAGTACAAGAAAGTAACCTTAATGAAGAAGCATTGCGAGGCTTGAAGTCACTATTCAGTACGTCATTAACTAGTCAGATTTCTGAAGCTACAAGAGCTATTGTCAAAAATAATTATGCAACAACAATAGACCCTGTGTGGGGATGCACATTTTTAGAAATGTGTACAACTTGGATACCTGTTCAATTGAGATTCATTACATTATCGACAGTTTTGTCAAGCTTGACCTCGTTATCAAATAAATCTACTAAGCAAAGTTCAAATTATGCTATACAATTATCATATGCGAATTATTGTTTGGGATTGGTATCATCGGATGTTAATATGATAGGTTTATCAATTTCAGATGTAATTCAACAAATTTTATACTTGCAAGCTAACTTATTATTATCTCAATCTCACTATTTCCAAGAGGATGATGTTAAGAAATTATCCATGATATATTCCAATTGTGTTTGCAATTTATCAACACACATATATTACTTTGATCAAGTGCCTGATTCCATCAGGGAAATTTTGATCAAAATTGTATCTGTTCTAGAAAATTCAGTTATTTCAGGCAAAACTGATACTGATGGAGTATACAGATTTATCATTACGTTACTTGAAGATATTTCTATTATTTTTGATTTACTTAAAAAGAAGCCTAGTAATATCAGTAGAAATCATGTTAACTTGGAGGACTGGGACCTCAGTTTAATCTTATTATCGTCCGAGATGGGACTCGATCCAAATAAGGATCAGAAATCTTTGTTTTCTTATGAACAAGTTACTTATATCCAATTCAAATATTTGCTGGTTTTTGAGTACTTTTTAAATAATGAACTAGTTGCCAAAGATGAAAACATGGAAACAGGTGCAATTAATAGTATTGAGAGCTTCAATGTCGGTGGAGACTACTTACAACCTGATTATAGCAATTATATTAGTGACCCAGGTAATTTTATTTCCCATTTCTTGAGTTATGTTGATAAGTTTTTTTCTGGGAACTCTATGGTTGATGTTAATAATGCAAGGATCCTTGAGAAATTATTAAAGGATATGATATCAATCTTAGGTATAAACTTTATCAATAACTTTGTTCCATTTTTCTTCTATTGGCAATTACCACTTAATCCAAATTTAGTAGATGAGAATACAAGAGTAAAAGATACATTGGGATACACGATAATATATCATTGTCTTATAAAAATGGATGAAATATATGAACTAAACTATGTTAAAGATACTGAGTTTTTCAACAGTTTGTTAGGAGACATTAATTACAGAAAATTGAACAAGCTTTGGATTAATGGACTCCAATCTGAAGAAGAAGATGCCGTTTTAGACAATCACCATGCGCTTGGACACAGAGATGAAAGTGGTACCTTGAAGTTTAATCCAACGAGAAAGAATTTGGAAGACTTTGTAATCGGCAATGCATTCACGTTGTCGTGGATCAATCCTCATAGGGCTCTTATTTTGGATGTAATTAATGATAACCTTCCAAAGAAAGCAAATAATCAAAATCTTTTATCAGAATCCTCTGATGAGCCTTCAATTGTGGAAGAGCTGAGTTATCATACGTCGGCAAGACAGAACGGGTTCGGATTAGGGTTAGGAAATGCCAATGACATTTCATCGATCCATTCAGGTCTATTGTTTAACCAAAACCACAATATCAACATGAAAAATGTATTTTCAAATGGTAATGAAACCTCTAATGGGTCGGTTTACACATCAGATAGACAATACAATACGCCTCGAGTATCTGATTTGAAAGATAGCATTCTAATGAAAAAGAAACCGGGTGTTGTCTTCAACGAAAATTATAATTCAGACACAACTCCGGGGTCTGTATTGTCAAAGCAGATGGTTACATCCGATATTGATTCAATTCTAGGAGGATTAGATATTGACGATGATCCTGAAATTATCGTATAAGTCTGTGCATTAATCCCTGTATTACAATCTTGTAATTTATGTAATTCTATTTATTTTTAATACAAGCATATGATATTAGTTGTTTGCTTCCGTTTCGGCATATCTACAAACTATCTGCATTAATATTACTTATATTAAATCCTTAATGTACACTATAAACTAAAACTTCTCAATCATTTCTGGTGTAGAAGGTAAGGGTCCAACAATCTTACTAATAATGAATTTATTCATCGTCACTATCATCATCGTCACCCAAGGCTTCGAATGCATTGAATGTGTTAGTGTGTTTGTCAGCAATAGCATCTCTTGGATCCACTGCTTTAGAAGAACCTAAGTTCTTGTTGTTTGGCTTAACTTTGACACCAGCATCCTTGATGCTTTCTCTAAACTTGTTTCTTTCTTCAACACCATCCTCAGCACCAAATGACTTCTTTGGCTTGGTTAAAGTGGCCCATCCGTCGTCGTCGACCTTGATGGCTTCAACACTCTTCTTTCTTAAATTAGGCTTGTTACCCGAACGAGACCCTCTTCTTTTGTTCATGTGATGGTATGGTCTTTCGTTACCATTTTCATCAATATAAGTGTCTCCATTGCTCCATTTAATATTTTTGTGCTTTTCGAATTCGGCTGCTGTATGCTCTTTGACTTGTTCAACCATCTTATTAAATGCATCTAAAACTTCTGGTTGAGGGGTGTATGCCTCTTCCTTAATTTCATACAATTGTTCTTCAGTATATTTGGCCATTTTCTATCCTATCCCTATCAATTCAATATACTAAATTATATAGTTTAACCTTAATATATGTTTGTATTGTGGTTCTACTAAGCACTAACAGTTCTTCCATATTGTTCTTTGTTGAAAAAAATTAAATTGTTTGGTGTGGCGCACGACATTTATGTCACGCGATGAATTTTTGAAGAAATTTTTTATATACAGTATCTAGCTCATCAACAGCGATGAGTTCTACCCATATATATGAAATTTTAGATTTAACATTTGATAGATAACGGTAGGTTGAACGACGAAAACTACAGAATAACAGTGAAAAATGCCTTTAGCACATAACTTGAATAAGGTGACAAAAAATTTGTCCAAGTCTACTGGACAGATGCACGTAAAAGGGCGTAAATTCAAGCAATTGAACCGTGCTACTTTGAGAGATCAGAAAATTACTGCTAAAAAATTGAAGCACCAAGAACAGAAAGACAGGGAACTTGCTAGTGTTCAATTTATGAAGGACAGTGTGAATGATCACGCGGACCAAGAGGTATTTCTGTTAGAACAGATGAAGGCATTTATTGAGGAGTACATAGGAAGACACGATGAAGAATTGAAGGAATTGAAAGAGCAAAGAAGACCAGGGAGACCTGCTACTAGCCGTCAGCTGCAATTGGAGGTTGTTATTGAAAACGAAAAGCAAGTATACGCCACCGGTTTCAAGATACCTGATTTAAGTAATAAAGAAACGGTTGAGAGATTGAAGCTTTGGAATGGAACAAGTGGTGGAACTACTGTGATGAAGTTTATTCATGTTTCTAAAGATATGAATGAGCTTCCAGTTAAGGAAGAGGTTATGAAAGATAACTGATGATTGTAGAAGACAAATTCAATTCATGTATACTAGATAGATTTAATAACATATTTATTAAAACATAAATGTGGCATAACTAAGCATATTGTAAACGTTTAAACTATATACCGAATAAAATCCGACCAATTCCAATATCCAGATTGGAACATGACCCATTATTTTGGTTATAGAGATATAATAAATCTATAAGAGAATCTTCAGTGAGCGCACCTAGCCTTATGATGCTACTTGGTACTCCAAAGGAACTTTTTCCAGGTAGAAGATTGTTTTTGAGTGGTGCTGCTAATATCAACCTTATTGCCAGATTGTATAGCTATATCATTATTAGGTATATGTCCTTCAATAGGTGTCTGAACATCTACTGGAGTAGCGCTTTCATCGTCTAGCCATAGGTTTAGTGACACTAAAACAAGGAATACTGCTCCGGTAGTAGCAAACATGGTTTTAATTCTGGCTAAATACATATCCCTCTTCAAAGTCTTATTCCTGGTTAAAACCAACATCTTTTCTTTCTCACCACCACCACCACCACCACCAATTAATCTCCAATTGTTCTTTTGTAATTTGTTAACATTCTTAATAAACCTTCCTAAATCCTCTTCAGAAAATTTATTCAAAACGGTGAACATGTCTTGTGGCAAGCTATTTTTACCTAATGGATTTTCTTTAGACATGATCGTTTCACCATTTATAGTCAACAATAAATATTCAGTTTCACCATTATTTAAAATAGGGAAAAATAATTCTTTTGATTCTTTAGACACTTTACTGATGGGAACAATAGGATCAAAAAAGTTATGTGATTCCAACGATCTACGCGTATTGTACATACTTTTACTCCACTCATAAGCCTTAGATTCCCTAAACTTTCTTTCCTTTGCTAAATCCTTTTCTTTCTTAGCCTTATTCAAATAACTTTCAATGGATGACTTATCAATCTGCGAAGTAGGAATTGATGAATGCGATGATGGCTTATATTGTTTAAAAGTTTCTCTAACTTTTTCAGTAGTCAAATTTTGTAACTGATCATGCTCATTATTAGTTTCATCTTTGTCATTATTTAGTGCAAAAGCAACTGCATCTTTTATTTCTAATTCTGATTTGAGTAAGTCATCGGTAGAATTCTTAGATTTCACTATTCCACTAGCTTCAAAATCGGCTGCACTTTTCTGTTTGGATAACGAAGCTAATAATGATGCTGAGTTTATATATTCTTGCTTTGGCTTTGCATCAGACTGAGTAAAATCACTAATATCAAATCTGTTTGCTGACTCAGATATTGGGACAGATATTTTTCTTTTACTTTCATTCAATTTGAATTCATTATGCATCATCTGATTACTCTCTTCAAAGACAGTTTTGACTATTTTGTCATTAATAATCTCCCCAGCATTTCTTTTTTGAACTAGAGAATACAAGAAGAAAGGATAGTTTCTAATCTTCAGATTAAAAAATCTTATTCTGTCAACCATATTGAGATAAACTGGAAATTGATAAGTGCCTTCTTTGTTCGATAATAAAACCTGTGATATATATTTATCAAATTCCAACTCATCTATGCCTAGAAAATCTGATGCACCAGTCAATTTAATATGATTAAAAAGTTGGTTAAGTGAATCAATAAATTCATTGACGAACTTTGTATTTTGCGAGATAATTGAATTTTGAGGCTTTTGAGACTTATCAAAAATCTTATCATTTTCAAATTTAGCAAAAACCTCTCCGCTCACCAATACATTATCCAATATGAAAGATCTGTTTCCATTGTATTTGAATAAATAACAAATATTACTGTACAATTTCGAATATGCTATTCTTTTATCCAAATTAAACTTTTTCTTATTAGTCATCATCTTTTTCAACGTTACAAGAATTTTTTTAGAATTAAAAGATCTAAAATCGTTCCCTCCTAATTCTGATCTCAATTGAATCAATTCAAGCATATACTCCTCCAAAATAAAACTATCTGGAATTTGTTTATATGGACTTGCAGATTTATTTGATTTGAATTTGGACCTTTCAAGTCTATCAAACACAGATTGGCTTTGAATTAACGTATCCAAAATTGCAGTGTTTTTGCCATTGATATCGAATAGCTTACTGAGTCTTCTACCTAGCCTCATAAATTCATATACATTACTTTTATTCATACGGGAAGAGGTGTTGGAATTTTCTTTTCCATTATTGATTTCAGCAATTCTTTTGTTCATAATGGCTTCAATTTGATCTGCGGAATAATCATTATAAGAACCCTTCAACTCATCCTCCCTAAATATTTCCAATTCATTTGAGAACTTATGCAATTCAAGATCATCAGGGATCTGGGTATAAGTACTTGTCTGTTTCTTCTTCTTTTCAAACCTCTCGAAAACAGACTGACTATGAAGTAAAGTATCTAGTATGGCAGGATAATTATTAACCTTGAATAATTTGTTCAAATTCTCCTCGAGCTTCAAAAACTTATCAATGTTTTCTCTGGAGATAGATGATGATTGTGTCTCACTATTGTTAAGTACATTATTGATCCTATCATTCAAAAGGCTCTTTATTTGAGCAACAGAACAATCTTGATACGGACATCCCAATTCATGTCTAAGAATATCTAACTCTGTACAATACTTGTGCAATTCAATATCCTCAGGAATTTGCGTATAATCTTCCTTTTTCTGTAATGGTTTAGACCTTTTTGCAACTGATTCAAAAACAGATTGCGAGTGAATTAGGGTATCTAAAATTCCCGTGTTACCTCCATTAAATTGAAATAATTTACATAGTCTCCTATTGAGTTGAATAAAATCATCAACTTTGTCACTAGTGAAATTAAAACTTAGATTATATCCAGTTTGGACTTCCTCAATGGCATGTTCCAAAATACTAAGAACTCCAGAAGAAGAAAAAATATTGAAGCTAAAACCACCTAGTAAATCGTCTTTTACAATCTTTAATTCATTAACAAATTCATGTAGGAATAGGTCATCAGGAATTTGTGTATATTGACGTACTGTGGGCGTCCGTTTTGTAAAATCGAATTGTTGACCAGAATTCTCAAACCCAGCTTCATAGACTTCAGTCAAATATAAAACCCAAGAGGGATCATCTACCAATTTGTCTAAAACCGATAAATCCCAGGTAATATATCTCGATAAGGTGCATAGCTCTAATTCCAATACTTGTAAGTTGTCAAGAATCACACTACTACCTTTAAAGAAATTTATTAGTTTATCCAATTCCTCAAATGTGTCTGCAACAACTAGATTGCCAAAATTCTTTCTACTGGAGGATTTCAATAATTTTAATTCATCAACAAAGTTAAACAATTCAATTTTTCCTAAAACAGAAAATTCATAATTTTCCCTCATATCATTCGAAATAATAGCTGGTGAAATGGCTTCTAACTCAATAGTTCTCAAGTCGGAATCCTGTAATGTTCCATTAGTAAAGAATGGTGTAAGTTGTTCTAAAAGTGTCAATGAGATATACTGAATTGTCTCATCATTTGAAGTGATAGAAAGCTTATATAAAAATGATGCTAGCTTGGCAAAGCTTTGAAACGAGTCTTTTGATAAAAACCCAATGAAATTTAATTCAGCTTGGTGACTTATAACAGTCTTCTTGAAGTTTTCTTTTTCTCCCGAGAGCTCATTTATCTTATTAATAATAAGCTTTGAATTCTCATTATTAAGAATGTATAATAAATGAGAAGATTGAATAGGAAGTGCATCCAAAATTGATTTTAAATGCTTGTATCTCTGAATCTGAAAACAGCCTTTAAAGAAAGTCTCAGAGAAATCAGCATTTGTCTCATTTACTCGTAAAAAATCGTCATACTGCATTATTGTCAGTTCAATAGCACTGGAAATCTCTGTTTTAGTCATTCTCTCGAATGAAAACTCATTTGCAAGCGACTTTAATTCGTTCATGAATTTTCCTATGCCAAACTTATATAAGTCCATAATGATCTTATTACTTTCAAAATCATTATCCAAATTGTTTTTCAAAAGAGCTGGAAAGCTCGAATCATGCCGAAGATATTTTGAAAGTCTCTCAAACATATAATTATAAGAAGTGTAGTTATACTTATTGACACCTTCAATTTTCCCTTTCTGATAGTTATCCTTGAAAATATTTAAATTGGTCAATATTTCTTCTGAAGTAAGCTGATCAAACGTCTGTATCTTACGTTCACAATTCTTCTGAATGAAGTCTAAGAACTTACGGAGTTCAACGTTATACCTCTCAATAAATTCCAAATGTCCTTTACTGTCATTACTAGGAAAGTTCTTATAATCTAAAGGATCTCGCTTGACGTCATTAATACATTTAGTAACAATTTCAGGGTTGATCAATTTCGATTCTAATCTTGTCAAATTAAACGGATTGAACTTAAATTTGCCAGATGCTTGTTCCCGTTTGCGCCCAGTGGTTTTTTTAAGAGATATAAGATCAATCTCATATTCAATTGCCCGCTCAAAATTGGTAGATGTAGCAAACGAATACGCAAATGACCTGCTGCAACATGACTGGTGTCTCAAAGGAACCAGCGACTTGATTAAGTATCTCAGTAACATCAGCGGCAATTTACCAAGCTAGATAAGAACCAAGGTGAATAGCTCAACAAGAATCAAAGAACTCTGAAAAAACACGTGAATCAAATATAGTTATTAATAATAAGTTTACTCCTTCAACGTCAATAGAAGCAATTTTGACTTGGGATTGGCTTGTATGTCTAAAGTTATAATATCCGATCAAGGACCTTATCTGATCCCTTAATAATTTATGATACGATAAGCACACATGACAAACCGCTATCGGTCCCGTTCCACAGTTGAGCGAACCATACACCTACATCCATACACCTACATCCATACTTGGTTTTCGCGGTAAACACTGTCTGAGTTCCATCGTTTTATTAATGTCATAATTCGCATAATAGTAGTCAGCTACCTCCGCTCCTTTATCTTGGTATATTTCAGTTGCTATTATATAATGCATATAGTTGATTAAAGGTACATACACAACGATGTTTGCTATATGCAATGCAAAATATAATAAACGCGATTCCGATACATAGATGCGCTTACCCAAATTTCATCTCCTTCAGAGTCAGCCTTATATTTTGCTCCAGAGTCACCTGCATTTATTACCTTTGAACCGTTCATCTCATCGCACATCGTTAATCGAAATTGTTCAGTGAGTATTGTGTAGCAAACGAAGCCGTATCTGTGACATCCTTCTCCAACGCAGCGCTACAAATAGGATTTTATATACGACTTACAATCTAGGCATTCCCACAACACGCCTGTGCAAGAGGCTCCCACCAAAGACTCAAAAGTTCCCCCAACCTTATCAGGTTCTCAAACTAATATGCGTCTCCCTACAGGTGAATTAGGCGCATCTTTATTTTTATGGTCCACCCGCCAAGAATCCTCCAACCGACGTCAAGATGCACATTTTTTAATCTATTTCTCTACATGTGCAATTTGTGCCTAGATAACCAAAATATATAATAAACCCGATATATTAACGGCGCATGTCTTAAGAATATTGCTTTGTATGCACGCAATGTAACACTGGTCTGCGTCTTTTATTATTTTCGTGTGCTTTTTTGTCTTAACTAAGTATCTAGCGAGACGTTGCGTTTTATTCACCGCCTTCAACCGCTACAACGGAGTCCGTATCAAACCACCTAGCTAGACTTCAGTAGCACGTAGTATAGATAACAGATGCAGTATAACAACGCAGCGATCGATTTTTGGGGGCAATGTCGTACGAGTCAGCAAATTATGCCGCTGCAGCTTGATTCATATGTGCACTTCTCATCTCAGAAAGATTTTTTTTGTTCGGTCTTCGCGATTGCGTGATCAAGAGAAATTTTCTTCTCTGTCTGAGAAACGAGACCCTTTTAACTTTAATTAGAAACGTTAAAAGTTCCTTTTATAGAGGCGATATACACACCAAGAAAATTTAATTTTAAATTTTTCATTACATACTAAAGGTCTTATTCATTTTATTAGCATTAGACTTAAACTATAACAGCATTATACCCTTAGTCAATATGTCATCAAGTGGGAGGTATCAAGGGCCGATACCGACTAAAATTTCCACCTTGAATAATCAATATGGGGGAGTGCCTATTACTAAGGTAGCACCGTTAGAAGAGTTGATAGACGATTGCTTCAAATATTCTATCGGACAACTTAACGATGCAAATAAAGTAGATGTCGTCAGGCTGTTTTCGAGGTATATTGTGGAGGCACACTGTCATGAAAATCTTTCGTTTTTAATTGAAATATTCAAATACGAATATTACTTCGATAAAATAATAAACAAGAGCAAAAATACCAATAGGGGGGCAAAAGAGAACTGTTACTTGAACCTGTCATTGGGAAGATCGATAGGGGACCTTCCGTACCCCACAAAGAAAAGAGAAGGGGTATTTGCAAGGAAAAAGAGTACTGCCGGGATGTCTGTGCGATCAGAGGATCATGAACCAATGACAGTGTTTGCATCTACTATAGATGATTTAGAAGACGCACCTCAAGGCAGTGAAATGAGTAATGTGTGGGATAACTTGATGGAGAGGAACGTTGGAGACTCGGACACAGAAAATGAGTCAGACGACGACAACGACGTGGAATCGAAGAGTGTGGACAAAAGTGACACAGAATCTGACCATGATTTAATTGAAAATCAATGGAATTTGATCATGAATAGATACGTGCTTCATAACGCGCCAGAACAGATTAATCTCTATAATTTGTCGTATAAGAAAATCGTTGAAGAGGATAAAATTCCGAACATTTTCCACAGCCCTTTGGTTTTGCTTCTGGCGAAAAATGAGGTTTTGCGCTTACTAGAGGAAAATGTATATAATCTGTTTTCTAATTCATATAAGGAAAAGGATTCTAGAACCAGCTCGCCAATCATTCAACCTAGGAGGGTTCAAGAAAGTCCATCTTCATTAGGGATGGATGACTCTAATAAGAGCCGCCTGATTGCTAAATCCCATTCCGCCAATGTCTCTCCAGTGTTAACTCCCACCAACTCGAATGTTCCAAAGCTTTTCCACAAAATGAACAAGTCGAGATTATTGCATTTATCGTCATCTACAAACAATTTACCTATCGATTCAGGATCTAATTCCTCGTCATCTTCTGCATCATCCCTTTCAAATATATTAGACCATTTGAGGTTGAACACGAATCATGTCAATTCTCCTTTAAATGCTTCACCAATTCAGACCCCGAACCAGAGTCAATCGCACTCGCTTTCTACAAGTCCTTTATATTTGAAAGAGGATAAATTGTCCAAATTTGGTAAAATTTGGAGGTCAAAAAAGAGTACCTAATAGAATTTATATTATAGAGTATAAATAGTCATCGTAGCATAATAAATTTTATATTTATTTACTATTGTTTCCAACTGTATTCTGAGAGCGAAATTTTGTGGATACCAAAATTCGCAATCTGTGCACATCCTTATCAGCCAGCATATCCTGAGATGATCACGCAACCTTATCACAGATAATATTATTACTACTGTAATCTACATTAATTAATATTCGCTAAAGAATTGCTATAGAAATACATGGTCAAGTATGCAAGAGGGTTCGGAAGAAGCTGATGATTCCGTATCTGCGTCTTCCACATCAACTCTGTTCGAATTACCCGAGTACATACTCAAAAACCTAACTCCAACTAAGGGAAGTAACTCGAAAGATAAGAATCATCGAATAAGGAAACTGCAGATTATCAAATCAAAAACCCTTAAATTGAAGAAAAGGTCACAAACAATAAATCAAAAGATTAGAGACTTGAGATTACATAGGGAAATAATTTCTAATAAGATTGCAGAGGATTTATCGGATAACTTACAACGTGCTAACGAAAGAAGAATGGCATTTCTCGCTAAAAGACGAGAAAGGGCTAGGAAAGTCCAATTGACTTCTTTAAAGCTACCAATTGTACTACCATTCCCTACATCTTCCAAAAGTAGGCAAAATGAGATAGAATTTGCAGTCGGGGATATAAAAGACGTCGTTATAATACAGAGAAGCATTAAAAAATATATATTACTCCGAAATGTGAATCAATTTAGGGCTTTCAACGTTTCTAAAAGTTTAACACAAATGACGTATAGTGAAGCATTACTGTTGCTCAATCCTCAAACAGAATTCGTTAAGACCACAGTTTCTATTCTTAGAAATCTGGATTTACCTGATATTCTTCCTCGTCAAAAATATAAGAGTTTTCTCTATTCTTTGATAATGATTGCTGATTATAAGGATTCTTTAATTCATCACACTCATTCCGGATTCAACACGAATATATCAGACAAAAATGTAAACAATCTTGCAAATTCAGTGTCCCTTCTTTTATTCAAACTGGCTGAAAATATGATATGCAAGTTTGTTGAATTTGTTTACAGTGATCCTAAGGAAATAGAAAACCCGTGGAGTCTTCCGAAATTAAAGCTATGCAAAAGTTGGAAAGTTTATCACTTTCTATTTCAGATTTTCAGAAGATTACATTTCGATAATTGCATGATCATCATAAGCGATGCCTTAGACATCGTTCAAAAGCAGTTATTAGTGTGTCAAGCTATTGAAATCGAAATGCAAAGAGATAAATATGTTAATAATCACAAGTACTTATCTAGACTTTCACAGGTTTTTAATTTTTCTGGCACAGAATGGACCTATTTTGGAGAGGATTCCGTTATGTTTATTAATAATCTAAAATTGCGAGTATTTGATAAAGCCATTCCTGCAAGGCCTAAAGTTAGAGCTAGTATAGAGGTACTAGAAGAATTAGATAATATAGTCGAAAGCACAAACAATCATTCCATAACATTTGATCATCTCGTGTTTAATATTCCGCCTAAAATCCCTATAAATAAATGGAGAAAATATTGGATACAAACATACCGAACTAAAAAACGTACACTTAATCAGAATAGGTACAGAATTCCCACCCAATTAAAGTCAGGTTTTTTCAATGTAAACTCTCAAAATATGCCGTCAAATATTTATATTGAAAATGTATTCAGAGATTTAGGTATAGATTCAATTCATACTAAATATGAAGTTTTACGCGGCGAAAATGATTTACATCTGTTTCTGGCTGACTTTGACTTTATTGTTAGCGATACATTCCTCATACTATTTGAGTATTGCATTAAATTCGAAGATAGTAATAATAGTGAAGGATTTGATATTGCTATCACACAATTCAGAACTTTGAAAAATTCTTATCAAATTGCAAGATATAACACCCATAGAGAGTTATTACAATATTTTAAACTTCATTTCTTTTGTTTAAGTCACTTGGCATCGATAGGACCACATATTTTGGATTTTGTACCAAATTCATGTAGCGGATTTATTGATATCTTGAATAATCTAGACCATATTTCTCCCGAAGGTTTTGAAGTTTTCATAAATTTTTACGAGGAATTAGAGATATTGATAATGAACTTATGGCTCAACCGATGTAAGAATAATAGTGAGGAGAAGATCAAGGCATTTGAAAATATTTGCCAATTTATATCAAAGAAAAACTTCAAAATAGAAAATGGCACCAATTCTCCTCATTTACGATTCCCATTATTCTACAAATTCCTATTACAATACGATAGTGATTTTGATAAGCACCTTATGCTGTATAATTCAATCATTGACTCCACTTTTGAGTATCCAAATTTCGAATCATCCTCGATGAATGAATCCAGCTTTAGATATTTTAGACAGATCTACATTAATTTTATTTTGGACAATCTTTGGAACCATGATAGCAAATACGATCCAGATTATTCAACTAATGAATTTGATGTATTTTTCAAAGAGGAAATCAAAGTTCTTATTACTAAATGCCGTGTCCTTCTCATTTCTAACTGTGTGCTACATTTAATTTTTAATTTTTATCATAAAGAAGAAAGCGCTGATGGCCAAAAGTACAAATATTTGAATACTGTATCCATACGCAAAATTGCAGATATCATAATACGATTCTTTTCTGAGAATGTTAATGTTCCAGAAATTAGTCTTTTCCTTTACAACATTGTGGAGACTCACACAGATGAAATACTGAAACTGCATATTCATGACTTGATTTTTTACGTACATAAAGAGTATGTGAAATTGATTGAATATGACGCTGAATCTTTACTTAAAATGACACTTACTGGTAAGTTTGTCAAATTAATCAATGCTGATCCACTGTCTACTGAATTTGAATACCTATTGAAGGGAAATTTCAAATATTTCATGATTCAGACAAGGCAGCTGGTAGCTGAAATCAATGAAACTCTTAGAGAAATATATGAGTTATACTCTCCTTTATTAAACTGGATTTATAGGGATATAGGTGAGCCTAATATTTAGTACATATGCGCAATAAAAAAAAATTGGCTGTTAAAGATTTCGAACCGCGCTTAAACTAAAAATTACTTTAATTGGCTGATAACGATTTGACTCATTTGGGCGTGAACGACAAAGATAGTGTAAGGAAAATTTTTCAATACTTATTACTTTAAAAGAAACGATTTTTTCACTTTTTAATTCTAAGCTATCTAATTTAACGTATTAATCATGTTAAGACAAACGGTTGGTAGATCTGTTGTCAAGAGATTAAGTTCTGTTGCTAAAAAAGAAATAGTTGGATCTGCTTCTTTGAGTTATAGACTTAGAAGCTCCAAACCTACGACAAGATTTTATTCTACTAGATCAACCGTAGTTCAATTATTGAACAACATTGGATCTAAAAGAGAAGTTGAACAATATTTGAAATATTTTACTTCTGTTTCTCAACAACAATTTGCTGTTATTAAAGTCGGTGGGGCAATTATAACGCAACAATTACCTGAGTTAGCTTCATGTCTCGCATTCTTATACCACGTTGGATTGTATCCGATTGTGTTACATGGTACTGGTCCACAGATCAATGAATTATTGGAGAATGAAGGTGTTGAACCTGAATATCTGGATGGTATTAGAATTACGAATCCTAAAACCATGGAAGTAGTCAGAAAATGTTTCTTGGAGCAAAACTTAAGATTAGTTACTGCACTTGAAAAGATGGGTGTTCATGCTAGACCAATAACAGCAGGTGTTTTTGGAGCTGAGTATTTGGATAAAGATAAGTACCAATTAGTTGGTAAAGTTACTTCAGTCAATAAATCGCCTGTTGAATCTGCCATTGAAGCCGGTTATTTGCCTATTTTAACTTCGTTGGCTGAAACTCCTTCTGGTCAACTCTTGAATGTGAATGCTGATGTGGCTGCTGGTGAATTAGCAAGAGAATTCGAACCATTAAAGATTGTTTACTTAAACGAGAAAGGTGGTATTATTAACGGTAATACCGGTGAAAAAGTGAGCATGATTAACTTAGATGAAGAATATGAAGACTTGATGAAAGAAAGTTGGGTCAAATATGGTACTAAGTTGAAGATTAAAGAAATTCATGATTTATTGCAACATTTACCAAGATCCTCGTCTGTTGCTATCATTGATGTTGATGATTTACAAAAGGAATTGTTTACTGACTCTGGGGCTGGAACTTTAATTAGAAGAGGTTATAAATTAATCAGCCGCAATTCTTTGAAAGAATTCGGTAATCCTGATTTATTAAGAGCTGCATTATTAAGAGACCCAGAAATTAAATCTGGTAAATTATCTGTTGCATCTTACTTAAAACATTTAGAATCTGTTGAATTCAAATCTTATGGTGATGAACCATTAGAAGTGTTAGCCATTGTTACTAAAAATGGCTCTCATGTTCCAAAGTTGGATAAATTTTTGTCATCAAGAACGGGATGGTTGAACAATGTTACCGATAACATTTTTAACTCCATCAAGAAGGATTATGAATCATTATACTGGATAGTGAGTGAAAATGACTCAAACTTGTCGTGGTACTTTTCAAAATCTGACGGTTCATTTTCAAAGAACGGTGAAATCTTGTTTTGGTACGGTTTGAATACCGAAGACGTTTCAGAGTTAATTAATCAATTCGATTCTGCTAGTATTGGATCTGCTTTATCGTCCTCGAATGAGTCTGGAATTTTCAGTTCCCCAACCCAAAAGAAGGGTTTCCACACAATGGCTCGCCGTTCTTATTCAAGTAACCCTAATCCTCCAATTCGTGAAGGTACGAACACTAAAAAAGCTAAGGTTGCCCTTATTGGTGCAAGGGGTTATACTGGACAAAATTTAATAAGTATGATTGATAGCCACCCATACTTAGAATTATCTCACGTTTCTTCTCGTGAATTAAAGGGCCAAAAATTAAAGGGTTATAATAAAGATAATATAGTCTATTCTAATTTACAAATCGAGGATATTAAGGAACTTGAAAAGAATAATGAGGTGGATGTTTGGGTTATGGCATTACCAAATGGTGTCTGTAAACCATTCGTTGATGCAATTGAATCTATTCCTAATAACAAATCCAAGATTATCGATTTATCTGCCGATTACAGATTTGATACTACCGGTGAATGGGTTTATGGTTTACCTGAATTGAATGATCGTGCTACAATTGCGTCTGCTAAGAAAATCTCAAATCCAGGTTGTTACGCTACAGCAGCTCAATGTGCAATTGCACCTTTAGTGCCTTACATTAATGGTACTCCTTCCATATTTGGTGTTTCGGGTTATTCTGGGGCTGGTACTAAACCATCACCTAAGAATGATGTCAAGTTTTTGGCCAATAATATAATTCCTTACTCTTTGACTGACCATGTACATGAAAAGGAAATTAGTAGCCAATTAGGTTTGGATGTTGCATTTACACCACACGTTGCACAATGGTTTCAAGGTATTTCTCACACTATTTCAATTCCTATTAAACCAAAATCCTTAACTTCTCGTGAAATCAGAAATATTTATCAAGATAGATATCAAGGCGAACAATTGATTACCATAAGTGGTGAGGCCCCATTGGTTAAGGATATTAGTGGTAAGCACGGTGTTGTTGTGGGTGGCTTTGCAGTTAATTCAAAAGAAGATAGAGTTGTTATTGTTGCCACTATAGATAACTTATTAAAAGGTGCATCAACACAATGTTTACAAAATATTAATTTGACCATGGGTTATGGTGAGTTTGAGGGAATTCCTGACGATTTAGTCATAAGAGGTTAGATATGCTTTTGGTATTTAATACTATACACTAGGATTTATAAATTTTTTTATAGATTAAACATATTCTTATTATAACAAGTATTATCTTTGTAAGAATTCTCCGTTAGATATATATATATATTATAAATTAGAGTGTGTAATAATTGTTTTACTCAGATAGTGGAACAAATTTTGATTTTATGATATTCTGCGAATACTAAAAATACATCCACGTTTATTTAAGAATCATAGGTTTTCAACAACGAAGATGCTAGTTCCACCGGATAACTTTGGCCTTGTAGAGCCTGGTATTTATAGGTGCAGTAAATTAGAACCTGAGCATTTCCCATTCTTAGAGACCTTGCAATTAAAATCATTAGTAGTTCTAGATGCTGAAAAGCCTCCACGTTTGCTAAAGAATTTTATTGAGGCTAACAATATAGAAATATACAACCTTGGAGGATTAAAAATATCAAATCATAATCATACAGGTGCTAATTCTAGTTCAAATAAGGATGACAATGAAGATGATGATAATACAGAGACCTCTTCTACAAGCAGCAAAACAGAGACGGGAGAGTACAACCTAGGAAAGACTGAAATAGAAACTATCAAACTCACCAGTAAAAGCAAGAACGATCAATGGATGTTGATTGAAAGGAATATAATATCGGGTGCATTTGAATTGCTATTGAATAAGAGTAAGCACAATATCTTACTAATTGACTCAACATCAACATTAGTTGGCATACTAAGGAAAATTCAGAAGTGGAATTTTAATTCAATTATTAACGAATATCGAATATACTCTGGTAACACAAATAAGAGTAATTACTACGCTGAAAACTTTTTAGAATTAATACAAACGGAATTGATACCGTTCGAAATTGATCGTTTAAATTCACTTTTAAAACAGCAAGAACATCAAGAAGAACAATTGCAACAAGAACAGCGTGCTCCGACTCCGCCATATCAATACATACCAAATAAAACTAGAGGCATGTTCCGAAGTCCTGATTTTCAAATACCAGGCTCAAGAAAAAATTCCATGGATAGCAGCCAATTCGACCATCAATTTGATGATGAAAATGATAACGAAAGTATCGATGATGAAGATATTGACGACGAACTATTGTCTGCATCACCTCAAATTCCAGCAAATCTTTTGAAGTTGGCTGAAATGAGAAAGCAAGATAATCCTAGAAAGGAATCAATAGATTCAACAGGATCGGATGATGATAAATTTACTCCAGGAACATCTCCAAAATATGTTAGATCAAACAGAAAAAACAGTTTTAATAATGATATGATCCTTTCTGCATCAAGAGGAAGTTTCGAGAGAAGATATTCATTGGCTGATAATAAATTTGTCCGCCCAGGAAGTTTCAGTAATGCAAATCATAAATTTAGAAATCAGAGTATCAGTAGCTCAATACCCTCTTCAAGATGTTCCTTTGAAGGTTCTCTGAGCCTTATCAAACGATTAAGAGAAAAAGAAGATATGGAAAAATCTAAGGATTTAAAGTATTCAAAATCCATTGATATTACGCCCGAAGAGGCACAATCATTACGAGAAAATTACGATTACAAGTTCTACAAGAAATTGGATAAATATCCAATAAGTTTTGAAGATGTTAGTATCATTAAGCTTAAATTGCCCCCTGATAATAAATTGCCTGGCTGGTTTATAAAGAATAGAAATTGTTGGGAAGAGAATTTCAAAGTATTGAATAGAGTTTAATATTATAAGGTATGTATGTATATAAGTGTATTATCACCTTCTTCCCCATGTAGCCTTAGAATTTCCTGAATAGTCTGTATTTGAATTATTATTTGCACTAGCATTCAATCCATTCATACTTGGAGAAGCGTTAAGCATTCTTTCCCTAAGTCTCGAGCCTGTTGTTGAACTATTTGTTCTACTTGGTCCAGAAGGATAAGATTGGGTGTTGTACCCAGATCCAGGTATAGATTGCTGTCTCGATTTGTTGTACATGTCTTGTAATCGACTCGACGATCTAGGCGTATATGCTGGTCGTTGAGATTCCACTTCTGGTACCGGTACCGGTTGCTGTTGCTGTTGCTGTTGTGATGCTTGTTGTGGTTGGAAATAAGATGGTGTCTGAGTCCTATTCCCCGAGTACTGACTTTGCTTATTTTGGTTTGCTCCCTGCCCACTGCTATTGTAGCTAGAATACACTGGCTGATACTCTGAACGGTAGTTACTATTACTATTGCTAGGCCTGCTGCTTGGCTGATTAGTCTTCACACCCAACCACTCGGGATAGGATTCACCTTTTCCATCAAAATATTTAACAAATGCATTATGGATCAACGTATCATCTTCTGAATTCCCATCATGGTCTGAATGTATGGATATATTTTGAATGGATGAGGACAACGAAAGATTGGAGAACTTATTGGAATAATTTTGTTTTATCTTAGATAGAAAGTTTTTTTGAATACCTGATTCGTTTTCTTGCTGGTTAGGATTCATTATACGTTGAGGTGATAATCTATGCTAATCGATGAATTTATGTATTGGAAATCTTCCCCAGCATGAAATTCAGTATCAAGGAATGTCGCAATATCATAATGTCGCAATGTCGCATTATTATTAACATAAGCGTCTCTTTCACAGGAGTGAATTATAAGACCATATATTATGCCATCAATAACATAACACAACTAACTATCCTTAATTCTATTATTTCGGGACTAATTGGTATGGAATTTCTGCAATAATTTCTGCATTACATTTTGCTTAATACTGCATGTGTGTATTACTTTTCAAACTTCCTTTCATTCATTGTAGTACATCGAAAATTATATTTTGACTCTTTCTGACTCCATCTGTCAAGTGGCTCCTCGATTAATGTACTATATAACAGGACGTATCAGTAATTATGTCAAATGAAATAATTAAACAATATTCTTAAATAGATCTATAGGACTTAGCAGCCTTGATCTTCTGATAAATATCGATTATATAAGCGAGATGCCTGAGATGAATTTAAATTTTCTATCTAATATAGGAAGAAGAATTTTCAGTTAAACCTAGCCTACTTAATTACTACAAGCAAATGTTGAAGTTGAGACCAGTTTTGAGGCATTTGGTATTCAGGCCTGCAATAGCGTCTAGGGTAATTACTAGAGGTATTGCTTATAGTAGCGTTCAATACAATAAGCTCGCAAAATTAGATAGTGCTAACGAGCATGCGAATCAAGTGAAGGTTGCAGATGAGGTAAAAATTGAAATTGCAACAGATTCGATTCCAATGCCGGATTCGACTCCGGAGGCACCAGCTACATTCGATGGTTTGGCCAAAACAGGACATGTTCACAAAGATATCTTGAAGGCGATAAATTTGGCTAAATTCAAGACGTTGACTCCAGTGCAAGAAAAATCACTTGTTCCCATTTTGGAAGAAAATGGAGTTGTTTGTCGTGCTAAGACAGGAACCGGTAAGACGTTGGCATTTGTTATACCTACTTTGCAATGTGCACTTGAAAATTTCGACCCCTCAAGAGGTGCAAGAGGCAAAGTCCATGCGTTGGTCATTGCCCCAACGAGAGATTTAGCTTTGCAAATTGAATCTGAATATAAGAAAATTATTGAAAACATGCCACATCAAGCTAAGAACAAGGTTCGTATTGAGGTACATATGGGAGGGCGTAAAACTAGACCAAGCCATTCTGCGCCAGCCATTGTTATCGCCACTCCAGGGAGATTAAATGATAATTTGAGGCAGTCGAGGTTTGCTAACATGTTTACTGATTTGAAGTATAGAGTTTATGATGAAGCAGATAGACTTTTAGATGAAGGGTTTTCTGTCACTTTGGACGATATCGACAATCAATTGAAGAAGGCACATAGCATGGCTACAAATCCTAATGCATCATTTAAGTCAGTTTTATTTAGTGCTACCGTTGATAAATCTGTTTCCAATTTTGCTAAATCTGTCATGGGTGAGGATTATAAATTCATTAATTGTGTTGACGAGAATGAACCAGAAGCGCATGAAAATATTGAACAGACCTTGGTTAAAACTAATACTATTGGTGAATCTTTCAATGGGGCACTCGCGTACATCATTAATAATATGAACAATTCAGGATTTAAAGCAATGGTTTTCTTACCAACTGTAACTGCTACCGATTGGTTTTACTCCATGTTGATGAACGCTAAAGATAAGGAAATGTATGACACTCAACAAACGAGAAAGTACGGTTCGAAAATTTTACGTTTGCACGGAAAAATGAGCCAAGCAGCAAGAGATAGAACAGTTAGAGATTATCGTAGACTTTCCCATGGTATTTTAGTTTGTACTGATGTTGCTGCAAGAGGTTTAGATTTTAGTGATGTGAGTGATGTTGTCCAAATGGGACCTAGTTCTGAAGTTGCGGATTATATTCATAAGATTGGTAGAACAGCCAGAGCAGGTGCATCGGGTAGATCTATATTATTTTTGTCGAGTGCAGAAAGGAATTATAGTAAAGCATTACAATCGAAGAGGGGTGTTAAATTTGAACATGAAATAAAGTATGAAACTGCTGAAGAAGACAAAGAGTTAGTCAAGCAAATTGGTGCTGATGTGGAGGATGTTGAAAGTTTTATTCCTACTTTCTTAGGTTTTTATAAGCAAGTTGGGTCTGCCTATAGGATTGCTCAACATGATTCGTTATCACAAATTATTGATTATTATAGATTTTTAATCAATGATCCTGAAGCTAAGCTTTCAGTTGGTAAGGGCTTTTTGAGAAACGTTATAAGCGTTCCTCCGCGTGAAGCTAGTCTCTACTTTGATGTTCCAGGTGGATTTAACTTCAGTACAACAAATAATCGGTCTGCTAAAAGAACTTTTATGGATAACTCTAGCGGAAAGAGAGGGGGTTTCAAAAAAGGTGGATTCCAGAGAAATTATGAAAATCAGGAGAATAGAGGCTACTCAGATAAAGGCAATTATAGTAGGCAAAATTTTGGTGCTTCAAGAAATAATAGAAATGATTACTCAAAGAATAATTACTCTAAAGATTTTAGAAAGTCAAACAACAAGCGTGATAATAGATGGAACAGTGGAAAAGATGAAAGTGGATGGTAATTTCGTATTATCTTTGAGTTGATATTACATAGTACAGAAAATTTATTTGTATATAGTTTATAAGAATTCTTTATTTGATAGAACCTGTAGATTTTTGCTTCCGTTTTTTTGTTCTGTTATTTCGCCTAGAACTTTTCCTTTTATACTTATTAAGCAAATTTGAATATCCAGAAGCGTTCTGCAAGCTTCGAAATTGCCCTTGGTAATGATCATTATCCATGTGGTCGTCTATATAAACATCTCTAGTAAGCACAACATAAGATAGAATGCAGATAATGATCATAGTATTCAAAATCGAAAGCCTCTTTTGAAACTTTAACTGATTCCCTAATATAGTCATTTTATGATGTGATTCTTCTAGCAAACTTTGATGATTATATTCCTGCGACTTAAATAATTTAGATGCCTCGACCTGAATATTAAAATATGCGTTCTTAAAATAGGATATTTGGTTATGCATGGTATCATTAAACGAATTAATCAAAGATTCAAAATTTGAAGACTGTCGTTTTTCTAGATTTGTAAAGGCCTGGGAAAGTAACTTACTTTGTTCTTCAATATATAATAAAGACAAACTAGCATTTGATTCCAATAAAGATAATCTTTTCATTATATTTTTATAAATCGATTCCTGTGTAGTTTTAGTTTCTATTGTCTGGGTTGTTTCGGGTTCATTAATTAATGGATATAACGCATCGCAGTAATCGCTAGCTGTTGAATTAATATCTTTTAAAAAATCATTCAATCCCAAGTGAGGCAAAGCCACCCTACATTCCTCATTTTGAATATTAATACCTGTGAAGTTTGAAATATCTTTCATGGAATTATTTATTACTAATTCCTCGTTCTTAATTTCGGGTTCTCCACCAATAAAAGACTCATGACCTTCAGCCATTTTAAATTCTTCCATCATTGTTTTCCCATAAACCCTAATGAGTGATATCGGACAGTAGAATTCGTCTCCATAGTGACTTAAAATCTCCAATTTTAAATACCTCGCCCAAATAAGCGGGTTTTCAATATTGAAAGACTGAACATCTCTTACATTCTCAGCTTCAAATTCACCTAAAACCTTCATCCCAGATGAGCCAACAGGAAACCTGTCAGATACAGAAATCCGTATTTTATGAAAATTTGAACTAAAGAATTCAAAATTTCCAATCACAACAGTATCAACAAGAATATCTTGACACAACTCAATAACAACAAATTTCTGTGGTGAAGAGCACTGATTCAATAAATAAGAATCCTTGTTTTCGACTAAAATAGCTGATGCTCCTTTGGCATGAGAGTTAGTTTTCACGATAGTAGCAGCGCAATCCACTGATGCATAATTAAATCGATCTTTATATACTTTTCCTTGATCTTCATCTGATGGCAGGATTATTTGCGTCCCATTATCTACACCACTGTTGGTAGGAACTAGCTCTTTTGAAATACTGTCTGCTTGTGGCTGAGAGTCATTTATTTGCTTATTATCAGCTTTTTGCCGTTTCCACTCTTCGAAAGATAGAAAGTGGCATTCGTCGATAGTTTCATTCGACTGATTCTGTGGGATTCTCTTGCTAGTGTAATTCTGCACAGGGGTAAAAGGCTCCGCTGTGCCGCTTGTAAAATTCGTGGAATTCACCTCACTGAGGATCTCTAAGTGTGTATTACTTGACTGGTCTGTTATAATCACATCGTCAGAATTGCTTATTTCAGGTATAACTTTCTCTAAAATAGAAAAAACTGGACTATCAGAACTGGACATAGATTCGGTAGAAATTGTGGATACGACAGAAGTTAGCGTAGATAAGACTGTGGATATAGACGTAGATGTCGACGTAGATGTCGACGTCGCTGTTGATGTTGATATGGTTGCATACGTATATTCGGGTATTGAAGGGGGGTTATGAATAGGAGGCCTTACCTTGGAAAGACTGGTTTGATGGTCGAAAATGTTTTCAGCGTCTATTAAGCATAAGTCCGTAGTGCAAGCAGGTTTTCTTATGGGTATATTTTGGGGGGTTTCTAATAATTCTGCACCATTAGTCTGAAATAATGTAATAAAGTGAATCAATAAGAAAGTCAATCTGTTATCATTGATAATCATTACTTCCCCTAAGGTTCAAATGACATATAATTGTAGATGATTAGTCTAATGATAAGGTGTGTTCGCTTGTTTTAATCTCGTGATTGAGGTACAAAATATAAATTTTGTTCGATGAGTTTAACGAGATATACATCAAAGAAGTCTTTAATTGTAGCTAACTAAGGAATATGATAAAGACATTTCCATTGAACTCTAGGGCAAAGACCACGGCTTTGAAACAGCCGAAAGAGTTGTTTGCTTTTGCTAGAGATATTGATGGTGAATACATTTTCGATTCCACAAAGGCCCAACAAGAGAATTTATCGTACTATTATTTGCCTGATGCATATGTTGACAAGCAAATTGATTTAGGAGGTGGATACAGTAATTTCAAAAAGATTCCAGAAGAGCAAAACCTTGGAGATTTTCAAGCGTTATTAAAAGGAGTGATGAATCATGAACAGAGCACCGGTGCCAAGATAAACACTGACATAGTTACATTCAGAGGTTTAATGACCAAGCTATTAACATTGCCATATAACTTAAAAGACCCATTAGATTTCCATATAATTGTGTACGATGGGCAACTTTTTATTAAAAATAATGATGAGATAGAATTAAAAAGAAGACAACAAAATAGCCAACATGATGATCCAACCAAAGACGAGATGATGAAAAAATTTGAATATTCTGGATATAAATTCGAGGCAATAAGTACGTTACCGAAACCATGGGGTGATTGTTCCCGTCAGCTTATAGAGAAAAGAAATAAGAAGGTTGTTAACAACTACGAGCAATACATATCAGTTGTAAGGACGGGGATTGGAAAAGTAAAGTTATTACTCGCAGGTGAAGTTGATTGTTTGTGGGATTATATACCTGAAGATGGAAAGGATATCTTGCCCCATTACGTAGAATTGAAGACTAGCAAAGTGATAGAAGCACCAGGACAAGTTGTGAATTTTGAGAAGAAATTATTCAGAACATGGGCACAGAGTTTTCTTATTGGAATTAGAAAGATAGTCTATGGCTTCAGAGATGACAATCTAATTTTAAGAAACGTCGAAGTATATAACACTGAGGAAGTGCCAATTATGTTAAAAGATACCATTAATGTAAACACTAAAATAGTATGCATGAATGCATTAAAATGGTACGGAGCAGTAATCGAATGGATAAATAATGAAATACCTAAAGACATTGATAAGCTGTGGTCATTGACATATGATCCGGGTTCAAAGAGCTTTTCAATAGTTGAGTTGGTGCAAGATAGTGAATTGCGAAATAGCGTTATCACAGAAGAATTCAAGCAGTGGAGATCAACACTTCATAAAACAGAATCTTAGATTATGATGACTTCCAGCTGTAATGCTACCAGGTTCCTTATTGTAGCTATGACTATGTATATACAGTTAAGTTGTATTCAAAATTCAATTGTAGGTGTATAAGCTCTATGTAAAGTTAGCGAGGCCGCGGTTCCATAACTATTATCTATCTGGAGACCAACGTCCGCATTTTTCCTATGAGAAAGCCACACCTTTTTTGATTATGGGCCGACATCAATTTTCATCTCCCCGGTAAATACATCCGCTTGCAGACACCATACCAAATTACTTGAAATTCATAAAGAACTCCAATTCGATACTTCCCGCATAATGTAGTTCACAGTTACGGAGTATCCCTCAACACCATTTAGTATCTTTCTGCTGAATAATTTTTGCATTCTTAAGCCAATGCCATGAAATATACATTGTGCCTCATCCTAATTCCGTGTATAGTTACAATTGCAATCTGACTCTTTAGCATATGCCCTAAGTCTCATCCGGTATTGTTTCTAAACTATTCACATAGAAATATATAATAATGACCTTTTCGAGTTTAATTCCAAATCTGGTAGTCTACTAACGGCGGTCTAGTATTGCAACCATTAATAATCGTCGGTCATATCGGAGTGACATATTACACAAAACTGGGACCGCGCTCTGACGGATTGTGGAGAAAAAACTGCTCTTCACATGGTCTTCCATCTACAACGGGAACTAGATGGATGGTCTACTGCTCAAAATGATGCCAAATTATCAGTCTAACTCTTGGTCCTTGGTAGTTATGGATCATATATACACCATGTAGAAAATGGAAATAGCTGTAGGACCTCGAATGTGTTAAAAACTCTTACTTTTGGACCACAGGGTCCATTGGTGCGATTCTTGGTGTGCGATTTATACCTCGGCTATCTACGCTCATACACGCTGGCCACTTAGAAGCAATTTATTATAATCAGCCTTTCACCCCGCTTACCTAAAATTACACTGTGATGATATATAAGGAGAATAAATTCTCTGGAGAAAATTAAACTTTACACATTTTTTCATCTATTCACAGGTATATCTAATACATTAATTAATTACAATGGCTCCTGTTTACACTAACTCCAACGGATGTCCTATCCCTGAACCATTTGCTACTCAAAGAATTGGCCAACATGGTCCATTATTATTGCAAGATTTCAATCTTATTGATTCATTAGCACACTTCGATAGGGAAAGAATCCCAGAAAGAGTTGTCCACGCCAAGGGATCTGGTGCTTACGGTTACTTTGAAGTTACCGACGACATTACCGATGTGTGTAGTGCAGCATTTTTGGACACTATTGGTAAGAAGACCAAGGTTTTGACCAGATTCTCCACCGTTGGTGGTGAATCTGGTTCTGCTGATAGTGCCAGAGATCCAAGAGGATTTGCCACTAAATTGTATACCGAAGAAGGTAACTTAGATTTGGTATACAACAACACTCCAGTTTTCTTTATTAGAGATCCATCTAAGTTCCCACACTTCATCCACACCCAAAAGAGAAATCCAGAAACTCACTTAAAAGATCCAAACATGTTCTGGGATTACTTAACTTCTAACCAAGAATCCATCCACCAAGTTATGACTCTTTTCTCTGATCGTGGTACACCAGCTAGTTACAGAGAAATGAACGGTTACTCTGGTCACACTTACAAGTGGTCCAATAAGAAGGGTGAATGGTACTACGTCCAAGTCCACTTCATCTCCGATCAAGGTGTCAGAACCTTGACCAACGAAGAAGCTGGTGAATTGGCTGGTTCCAATCCAGATTTTGCTCAAGAAGACTTGTTTAAGGAAATTGCTAAGGGTAACGGTCCATCCTGGACTTGTTACATCCAAACCATGACTCAAGAACAAGCTAAGAAAGCTCCATTCTCTGTCTTTGACTTAACTAAGGTCTGGCCACACAAAGATTACCCAATGAGAAGATTCGGTAAATTAGTCTTAAACGAAAACCCAAAGAACTACTTTGCTGAAATTGAGCAAGCTGCTTTTGCTCCTTCACACACCGTTCCATACATGGAAGCTTCTGCTGATCCTGTTTTGCAATCTAGATTATTCTCTTATGCTGACACCCACAGACACAGATTAGGTACTAACTACACTCAAATCCCAGTTAACTGCCCAATCACTGGCCGTGTTTTCAACCCACACATGAGAGATGGTGCTATGAGTGTGAACGGTAACTTAGGATCCCATCCAAACTACTTAGCTACTTCCAAGCCTGTTGAGTTCAAGTCTTTCAGCATACAAGAAGAACAAGAAGTTTGGCAAGGTGCTGCTTGTCCATTCCACTGGAAATGTACTGACAAGGACTACTCCCAAGCTACCGGTTTATACAATGTTTTAGCCAAGTATCCAAACCAACAAAAGAACTTAGCTCACAATGTTGCCGTCCATGTTGCTGGTGCTGACGCTCATATTCAAGACAAGGTCTTTGATATGTTCGCAAAGGTCCACCCAGAATTATCCGCTAACATTAAGAAAGAAGTTTTACAAATTTCCCCAAGAAAGTAAATAGGTTATATGAATTATTTGCTGATGTATTTATAATTTATTTCGAATCAATATTTATTTATTTATTTAATTTTTCAATGTAGAGTTAGAAGATAACCACAAAACGGTTATGACTAGCGCAAGAATGAACATGTACCTTAAATCAGCAAGCCAACGGTCAGTTACATGTTGAATTTAGTAGAAAGCATAATATGAAGTGTTTATAATTTTGTAGTATTACAAGATTTGCATGCACATGCAGATCCACACTTGCAAGATGTACCACAGCATGACGAACTTACCTTTGAACCAGAAGGCTTAGATTCGCCTGTATTTGAACTCAAATTCGTTTCCTTTCCACACATAATTGATTGTTTTATGGTGCTTTTTTAACTAGTGGGAATACTTTCGAACTCTCACAAGTATTTATATCGACCTTTTTCTCGATACCGATAAGGCGGAAAGTGTTTCCTAATTGGGAATGTCGAGACGATTTGAAAAGTTCAAGCTTTTTAAGCGCCTATGACTGCTAATTGAGTTACAGCTGGATCAACTCAATGGTATTTAAAAAGATGATGTGTAGTAAGTACAGTAATAACATAATTCATTATCTTAAATATCAATTGTCCAGTACAATGATGTAGCTAGAGATTTTGGGGATATTTTTCCTTTGAAAATTTTGATTAGCCAATTTTCATGTTTGGTGGTGAAATGCAATATTAATAAAACGAGTTTACTAATATACTAGAATACTATTTCTTATTCATTTTTACATAATACTTCAAATAGATGATGTATACCGTATTATAAAGAAAAATATTGTCTCTATGCGATGTATGAACTGTGAAATATACTATGAAGTTATGGATTCTGGATAATCCTGCTCCTCTCTTATAGTGACATATCCTGTAAAGATTTGTCTCATGGGGTACCATGAAAGTTAGTTTTATACGAATTTAGTTTCATTCAATATTAGTGAATTTAATTTTAGGTACAAAATTGTAATTTCTACGAAATGTGCAAATTTCATATGATTTTGCAATCATCACTGCTTAGAGTTTGCAATAGCAAATTATAATATTAGTACACAATATATTCCGGTTTTTTTCCAAGTATTGCGTGGAAAGCAAGAGAAGCAAAACTGAATAGAATGTTCGTTTCTTAACTTAGTGATTATTGTAATACATGGCTTTTAGCATGACAATATGGTTCTACACAGCGATTATAATTTAAACTAATGACCTTTTACACCTGCGGCGAGTGCAGCTCATCAACTCTATTCATCTATAACTCTAATTAATGCATAGCACTGAGTCGTCTTTGATTCAAAAGCAATTCAGCAACATTATTGACTAATTTTGAGTTTTGTATCTCATATGCACGATCTTCTATTTACAAGTTTATGTCGGACGAACTAATGAAAAGTAACGCGCTTCACACTCAATTTCAAATTCTTCAATGAATCTTGCTATCAAAGCATTTTAACTATTGTAGTTTGCTTTAAAAACTTGCTTTGAACGCGTTTTCACATCACTTGCAAGTATCTAGACTCTGCGAAACAGCTGGAATTCGGACCAAGGATCCAGACAATAAATTCACGACGAATTGCGTGTATTCACTGTCGGTACGCCCTCATATCTGTGGTCGTGTGATTCACTATACTTAGAGCAATCTGGATCTAAATTGCTACGATTTGGGGTATACTATTGGATGAGACTTGATTTTTGTGTAATTTTTCACTTGAAACATGACTATATACTACAATTAGCTTCACCCGATTCGCGGCGTAAACGAAGAATGTCAGATGTAGGAATCGGGATTCAAGTCTCCACATAGATGGAATCGAAGAGATTACATAACACACCACCTCTTTTTCCAGTCATATGCTTTTTGGAGTATTTGCAATATCGGAAAGTAGGTGGTGTCAAATTTGATAAAAAATTGTTAAGAAACTCATATCCTTTCAGTTCAGGTACCACAAGACTCGAAACGTAGGATAATAAAATCGAACAATCTTAAAAGGTCTTTAAATAGAAGCGACGTAAATAGAGGCTATTAACTTTGGAGTTACTTTCAAACATGGCGTAGAATTGTTGTAGGCTTTAAAATTCTAAACCCGAATGATAGTGAATCACGTGAATGGAACAATGCGTTTGGATCCCTGCAACGCTTTAGAACAATAGTGCATGGAATCATAGCCACCGACTCAAGGAAGCTATTATGACCTTTTGGGAAGTGTAGTTACTATGCAGAAAGTCAGGTACTAGGTACCCTGACGTAACATAATAGGGACATTAGGGGCATAATAAAGATATGTTCATGATTCATAAACACAAAGCTGGTTAAGTCGAATCAACAGCCGTTTAGCAAAAGAATAGGCTATACGTTGAAAAGTATATAAGAAAAGATAATTTCCCACTAATAGCCATATTAATTTTTCTTATTATTATTTTATATATCAATACAAGATATTATACAAATTAATTACTATAGACATAACACATAATATAACACATAATGGGTATTAACGCTTTACAATTCGCTGTCGATAATGTTCAATCTGCTGCTGGTAGTGCCGGTGATTCTATTGCCTCCGCTGTTGGTGGTTCTGGAAGCAGTGTCACTTCTGCTATTGCCGGTGCTGGTAGTGTCAGCTCTGCTATCGGTGGTGGTGTTGAATCTGCTTTAGGTAGTGCTACCTCCGGTGCTGCAGGTGCAGCTCAATCTGCTTTAGGTAGTGCCACCTCTGGTGCTGCCGGTGCTTTAGCCTCTGGTTCTTCTGCTGCTGGTGGTGCTTTAGCTTCCGGTTCTTCTGCTGCTGGTGGTGCTTTAGCTTCTGGTTCTTCTGCTGCAGGCGGTGCCTTAGCTTCCGGTTCTTCTGCTGCCGGTGGTGCTTTAGCCTCTGGTTCCTCCGGTTCTTCAGGATCTAGTGCTTCAGGATCTTCTGGTTCCGGTTCTGGCTCTAGTGCCTCTGGCTCTTCTGGTTCTGGATCTGGTTCTAGTGCTTCAGGATCTTCTGGTTCCGGTTCTGGCTCTAGTGCTTCTGGTTCTTCTGGATCTGGTTCCGGATCTGGTTCAAGCTCCAGCTCTGGATCTGGCTCTGGATCTGGTTCCGGCTCCTCGTCATCATCTGAATCTTCTGCCAACTCTCACGTTGATTTAGGTGTTTGGAAGAAGGCCGCTGCTGTCGCTGGTATCGTTGGTGTCAGTTTCATTTTCAATATCATGTAAGGTACTTTTAACTTCTGATAACGGATTTATTTAATGATTTTCTATGACTTTATAAAAAGTTAAACTGCTATTTTATATGTATTTTACGAACTAATAAATATTATAATTCTTCTAATTTCGCAACAATATCGTAATGGGAATATTTGCATCACGTGATAAAATATTCTAGAATATATGTAGATGAGATGTAGAGGGCCCATTAGGTAAATACGATTTAAGTATACATGATATACCAAATATGCCTTCTGACATTGCAGTAACCTCAAAACCAAAGAAAGGAAAACCAGCAAGGCTCCAAGTTGACCCGGAAACTATCCCTGACGATGATAAACCGCCACAAACTGGTAATGTATTCAACATATGGTTCTTGAAGTGGTCAGGAGGAGATAGTTCAAATAAAAACTTCACGAAGCTGAAATTTAGGGTAAATATTAAGAAGGATTCAGGCTATACAAGGGCACAGTCTAATGCACCATTGTGCCTTTTTTTTGCTCGAGGATGTTGTTATTTAGGCAAAAAATGTTCATATTACCACAGATTACCGAAAGATACAGATTATTTCATTCCTACTCAAGATTGTTTCGGGAGAGATAAAACCAGCGATTATAAGGATGATATGAATGGAGTAGGATCGTTCAATAAAGTGAATAGAACCTTATACATAGGAGGACTACATATGAATGATACAATGGAGAATACCTTAACCAAGCATTTTCAAGAATTTGGGTCGATTGAGAAAATTCGGGTACTTTATAATAAGGCTTGTGCATTTGTCACATTTCGTACTGAGAATGAAGCACAGTTCGCCAAAGAGGCCATGCAAAATCAATCTCTAGATGGGAATGAAATCCTCAATATAAGGTGGGCTAATGAAGATCCGAATCCTGAAGCACAAAGACAAGAGAAGAGGAGATTAGAAGAGACAACCATAAACACAGTAAAAAATTTATTAGAACTGGTTTCTCAAACGGAAAACAAGAGAAAAAAAGTTACAGTAGAAGAACCAGATGAAAGTGAGGAAACTGAGTTGCCTGAAGTAAAGGCATTACCATCGCTGGAGACGTCTTCAGGCTTATTCAATAGTTCCTCGCTAGATGCGCTAAAACAGATGCAATCTAAGAAACGAAAAGTAAATGAATCTCGACCTGAAAGAGACTTTAATACAATGTTAGGGTATTCTAGTAGCGATGACGAATAATTTATTTATATAATGTACAATATTTAATCTCGTAATATTTGTGATTGGGTAGAAGCATGTTTTAATAACCATTCCGGACATTTTTTGTTACCTTTATTTAAAAACTTTTTCAAATCTAGAAAGACCTCTGAGTCTCCATCATCAATGAATGTACAACTTGTACCTTTATTGCCAGCACGTCCAGTTCTTCCAATTCTATGAATATACTCATCAAACTTTTTAGTCATTTGGTAGTTCACTACTAATGAAACGTTGGGTATATCAATACCTCTTGCAGCAACATCGGTTGCAATTAATATTCTATCTTTTCCTTCACGAAAACTCTCAATTGCTCGTTCACGAGCTTCTTGAGACTTAGACCCATGAATCACGGTGTTCTCAGAAAAACCTTTCCTACCTAGTTCAAATGATAACTCTTCACAAGTCTTCTTGAAATTAGCAAATATGATTATAGAATAGTTTCTGTTTTGATCTTTGTGAAATCTCAATATACTAAATAATTTATCCATTTTCTTAGGGTCTAAAATTCCATCAGATGTATGCTGAGAGCCGAAATATTCGAATTGTTGATTAATATTATCGACAGCTTCACCCACATTTCCAATGAACAAATAACCAGGTTTGATTAAGTAGTTTTTAGTAATTTTCTCAATTGGAGGAGAAATTGTCGCTGTAAACATTAAGGTTATTCTTTTCTTAATATTAAAGATCCTTCCATCCATAGTAGTTTGAAGTTCTTCACTAGTAGGTAAGTAAGTTAGGATTGATTGTAATGATTTTTCGAACCCCATATCGATCATTTTATCAGCCTCATCCATGGTAAAAAAGTAGCATTTACTCAAGTTGATAATTCCACGCTCTAACGAATCAATTAATCTACCAGGAGTGGCAACTACTATATGAACACCATCACGAACGCTATGGACCGTTTCTTCATATTGATGACCTCCAATTATAGTGACAACATTCATGTTAAGTTTGTCTCCAAATAGTTTTGCTTCTTTTGTGATTTGTAGCGCCAATTCTCTCGTTGGAGCTAAAATTAAACCAAGGGGTTTATTGAAATTTGATTCTTGTTGATGCTCATATGATAAGTAATTGGAATCAACGGACAAGATATACGAAAATAAGGGTAACAAAAATGCTAACGTTTTACCAGAACCAGTTTCTGCTATACCTACTATATCTCTCGCATTTAATGCTAATGGTATAGATGCTCTTTGGATTGGAGTAGGACTATCATAATCCAAATCTTTAATTAAAATGTTTAATAATTTCGTAGGCAATTTTGATTCAGCCCAAGACCTTAATGGGTTGTCAATATCACCCCCTTTAGAGGTTATATTATAGTCTTCTTTAAAGATTCTCCAATCTCGGGTGGTCATTTCTTCTAATTGCTTTTCGGACCAATGCTTGTCGGTGAGGCCAAGTTCAGGTGGGTTGGCGCTAGTATCATATCTAACTAATGGTTGATAATTTAAAGATGTATCTTCCTCTTCATCCCAGTCGAAATTGAAGTTCTTACCTTTTTTCAGCTTCTTTCTTATATTCTTTGATTCAGAAGTAACCTCAATTGGATTACTGTATCTTCTCTTAGTTCCATTATTAATGACTGTTTGTTGACGCTTTTTATCTTGTATGTCTTGGTTTCTCTGTAGACTTAATTTTTGCCTTTCCTGTTTAGATAAAAATTTTGGCTTTGATAGTGCCTGGGTTGGCTGTATCTTACCAATTAACTCGTCTACAGATATTGGTCTTTTACTCATGCTTGTCTTTAAGAAATTAAGTCTTCTAGAGATGGAATACTATTGACTTCTTTTACAGATCCATCCACGTGATACTAAAAGATGCAAAATATGTCACAACATTCTCTATAATCTATATATTCTATATATTCTAACTATAGTATAACAGGTGGCTTATTAGACCTCTTTGTATAAATATAGCCCAAGACTAGAATAGCCGTGAGTACGCATAGTCCTGATGTTATTTGAAAAGTTGATTTATAACAGCCCGATCCTTTGTTACAAACATATTCTTCAGCTGTATCATCCCACTTAGTGCTATTTAAATCATAATAGTAACCAAATATACTTGTCATTAATGCTAAGCCAAAAGTAGTACTTGTATACATAGTACCCCAAAGGAAGCTATAATTACGCATATTAAATAGATCCGAAATTATCGCTGGATAACAAGTAAAGCTAAACCCGTAAGCGTATCCAATGATGCAAGAAGCCAACAGTAATATTTTATTAGCCAGACGTAAGTCAGAACAAAGCCGTGTCAAGTCAATAAAGTTTATGCAATGACCTGCAAACATCAAGGATAAACCTAGAATCAAAATCCAATGCCTTTGACAATGTGCCTTCCTCACTAGAAAGTCGGACTGAGGTCCCGATGTCAATCTTCCAATGAATGAACATATCGCAATCAAGGAAACATGTAATGCTTGGTGTGTTTGTAATGAAGGAGAGCCGGTCTTTTGTGATACTTCATTATCGTAGTAATAATGTATAGCCTTCAAAATAAACCCAATAGAATAAATATACATTTGACCAAAGCCCTGGATGAGCGAGAGTATAAGATAATGGTACCAAAATACGGGGTGAATTAGTGACCTCTTCAATGACATAGATTTCAAATCATTGGTGTCCTCCGAAGAGTCACGAATTCCTTCAGATTCTGATTGATTTGAAATTAGCAAACCAGTCATTTCATCGCACTCTACCTGAGTTTCTTGATGTTGTTTCTTATCTTCAAAATGCCCATCTACTCGAATGAATATAAATCCCAACAAGATTAGAAGGCCGCATGCAACATGCATAAAATATAAAAACGCCCCTATATCTCCTTTCAAAATTCTGGACGAGATAAACAGAAACAACAAACTTGAAATCGCAAACGATGCAATGGTTACACTTTGAGCAGAACTTTTGTAATTAGGGAAATTTAGCGTCACCGCCTTAATAGCACTGAAATACCCCGAAACAGACCCAATACCAACTAAAAACATAGAAAGGAGCAACAAAGTCATACTGCTATTTTGTCCGAGTCTGTAGGAATCATACAACCATTTATATCCAAGCGAAATGCTCACACAGCTCACAAGGATAGGCAACTGTGTACCATACGTATCGGTAATCAACCCTCCAAATAATCCCCCAAATGCAGTTCCAATGGTCGCACTAATATTCAAGCTTCCCGTCTGTGATGCATCTAACTGGCATCGTTTCGCCAAGTCTGTACTGTAAACCGAATAAACGAATATAGTTCCCGTCGATAAGGCCACTGGGATCGAAGCAAACAAAATTAACCAGTGGTTTGTAACCGGAAGAAATTCGTTCACTACTTTGATTCCTCGGTGAAAAATATACATGCTGATTTTCTAATCCGTATCGCTATACTCACCTATGAAAACAACCTTCAAACGGTAGGATAAAGGTGGTTTACTATCAAGCTGATAGCCATATATCATGTGACAGCAGCCACTTCCAAAAATTGAAGTCGACACAAAACCGAATAGTCGTGTTCGTACCGACACGACTCTCGACGATTTCTCGTCGACGATTTTTCACTTAGGTCCACTTAATAGTTTGAAGTACTTTACATTCAAAGCCAGAAGTAAAAGAATTAAATATGCCAGTTGATCCAGAAAAGTTAGCTAAGTTACAAAAGGCCTCCGCTGCCAAGAAGGTTGGTGGTTCAAGAGTCAAGGCTAAGAAGAATGTCAAGACTGAACAAGACGACACTAAATTGATTGAAGCTTTAGGAAAGTTGAAGGCACAAAAGATTGAAGGTATTGAAGAAGCTAACTTCTTCAGAGAAGATGGTAAGGTTTTACACTTCAACAGAGTTGGTGTTCAAGGTGCTGCTCAACACAACACTTTTGCTTTAACTGGTTACCCACAAGAAAAGGATGTTACTCAATTGATTCCACAAATCTTACCTCAATTGGGTGCTGAAAACTTGGAAATCTTGAGAAAGTTGGCTGAGCAAATTCAAGCCGGTAAGAACCCAGAATTGAACGCTGGTGCCGGTGCCGAAGGTGCTGAAGAAGAAATCCCTGACTTAATTGAAGGTCAAAAATTCGACGACGTCGAATAAGTCAATTACACTGTTAGAGGATATGAATGATCGGTAATATTTATCATACGATGCCGTGCAATTCCGCCGTTAAGATTTTGGCTCGATAGATGCTGGTATTCGTTGAATACTTATTTTTCCTCGTATTTAAGGCATGAGTAATTTTATTTACTTTATATACGGATAATGATATCGCTAAATATTGAATATCTACTGTACGTAATCTGATATTAAGTATCATTACTTTCGTATTACTCTCTATGTACCCAGCCATCGTGCCCTAGATATCGGACGATCTGGAATGTCTAACCACGACTCCTGCACGATTACACTAGTTTATTCAAGCCTTGTACGTCAACATGTACGTTGTCATGTGTGGAATAGTATACGAGCAATAATGTTAAACAAGGGCATCGTTGGAGTAGAGGAGGCTTCAATAAAACAATGTTAGCAAATTGACAGCTGCATGGCTATAAATAAAAGGGGGACACTCCTGTTTAGGCGACAGCAACTTTATGGGAAAATCTGTGAGAAGTATAAATACTCCTGTTACCTTCCCAAGAAAATATTACCACATATAATTATTGAATATTAACTCAATTGATATGACATTATCGAAACACATTGACGCAGAAAGTTTGGAATCCAAATTATTACAACAGACGAAGAAAACTGTATTGGATAACCACGAGGAGTACATATTTAAATATAGTGCAAATGCTAAAGTACCAAAATACGAAATTCCTGAAAAGAGTTCTAGTAGTGAGTTAGTGTATAAATACATAACTGAGGAATTGTCGTTAGACGGGATCCCAACATTGAATTTAGCTTCATTTGTGAACACGAATATTGATGACGTCCCATTGAGATTAGCCTCTGAGAATATCACCAAAAACTTAGCCGATAATGATGAATATCCATCATTGATCGATATTCAAGCTAGATGTATTACTATTTTGAGTAATTTGTGGAATGCTCCTAGCACCATTGACAAGAAAACGGGAAAGAAGGTTGTCAATTCCATTGGAAGTGCTACTACTGGATCATCTGAAGCTATTATGATGGCTGGATTGGCAATGAAGAAATCGTGGCAAGCAAGGCAAAAGGCAAATGGTAAGTCTACTGCGGAGCCAAATATTCTTATGGCTTCATGTGCACAAGTTGCGTTAGAAAAGTTTGCTCGCTATTTTGATGTCGAAAACAGAATAATCCATATCAATGAAAAGTCGGGTCACTTAATAGATACTACAAAAATCAAGGAAAACATTGATGAGAATACAATTGGTATTTTTGTTATTTTAGGTTCAACATTCACAGGTGCATTTGAGCCTGTTGAAGAAATTTCTAAGCTTTTAGATGAGGTTGAAAAAGAAAAAGGACTTGATGTCAAGATTCACGTCGATGGTGCAAGTGGTGGTTTTGTCGCTCCATTTGTTTACCCACATTTGAAGTGGGATTTTTCTATCGATAGAGTCATATCTATTAACACCTCAGGACATAAGTTTGGTTTAACTTCTGCTGGTTTAGGATGGATTATTTGGAAAGATTCTAAGTATTTGCCTGATGATGTCAGATTTAAATTAGATTACTTAGGGGGAGTTGAAGAGACTTTTACATTCAACTTTTCAAGACCGGGATTCCCTGTTTTATTCCAATACTATAATTTCTTGACTTTAGGAAGAGAAGGTTACACCAAAATATTCAACTCGTGTCTTCAAAATGCAAGATTATTATCCAATTTCTTGGAAGAATCGGGTTACTTTGAATGTCTTTCAGTTATTCATAAAAAGATTGATAAGGAAAAACAAGCCAAAATCTACACAAGGGAACATATTGCAGGCCATCATCATTCAGAAAAAGCAGTAGTAAACGAAGAGTATGAACCAGGCTTGCCTGTAGTTGCTTTTAGATTCTCGAAGAATATTCGTGAGAAGTATCCAGATATTCCCCAATCAATTTTCTCTTTATTATTGAGAAATAAAGGATATATTATTCCAAATTATAAGTTAAGTCCAGATGAACAAGACATTGAGATCTTGAGAGTCGTCGTTCGTAATACTTTGGGATTAAACTTACTAGATAAGTTGATGACCGAAATTATTTCGACCATCGAATTGTTGATTAAAGCTACTGATACAATTACTGATGTCTCTACTAAAGAGAAATCTTCTGAAAGAAACGAGATGATTTACAGCATGTTGTTGTCAATTGCTTCTAATGGAGGTGAAGATATCAAACAAGTTAAACAAAAATTCTTGAAAGATAACAATGAGCAACACCGTAAGCATACTAAGTCTTACCGTGGTACATGCTAAAGTTTCTTACTTCATTAGATTATAACAAGTAAGTAGGGTTTATAGTATATGGTATGATGAAATATAGGTTTTTTTTTCTCTCTCAACATGCAAGAACCAATTTTTCGCAGTCATTGAAAACCTGCGATAATGGTAGCAATCATATCTAAGAAAAAATATATAAATGAAATATTCTCTGCAGATTTTTTTTTATGTTTAAATTACTGTAAGACATTATTATAATTTATCATAAGGATGGCAGTAAATCAACAAGAGCAATTAATCACGCATAAGGTGACCACGATTGTTTCATTGGTGTTATCAATCTACGGCAATTTGCGTTATTTAGTTGGTAGATCTCCTTTCGATTCTGACAGTCCATTCAATGTTAGCAACACCCCTTTTTCATCCAATATATTGGTGACCTTAATATACTGGGGTATATTATACTTCTTGCAAATTGTGTTTGTTAGTCAGATTTTTATTCCAGCCCAAGAGCTGGCTAGGGCAAGAGTTGAGCTTTCTCAAGTAGTTGGATGGCACTTCACTATTTTCAACTTTGCTCAGTTTATCTGGTCAATGTTGTTTGCTAGAAGACATTTCATTTTAAGTGAAATCGTGTTGTTCATTAATTTCTTCAATATTTTGGCACTCTACTACAGTCACAAAACCTACAGCATCAAGCCTTTGAGCAACTGGATTTTAATTCATTTGCCTACTAGTGCTTTGCCATTGTCATGGTTGTTCTATGCTATTTTCTGGAATGGTGCTGTTATGTTCCACATTCACAAGTTTGTTGGCAGAGTTGTTTGCAATGTTTTGATCTGGGATTTCTTGATTGTGCCATCAATGTTTGTTCTTTTCTACAATGATTATGGTGTTGGTTTGAGTTCATCTGTTTTGATGTTCGGCTTAGGTTTAGGCCAATTGTTTACAAAGGTGTTTGCTTTACAATGGATTTTTGCATTTATTATTGCATCTATTTTATTGGTACTCAGTTTGGTCGCAGCAGTTGCTGGATCATATTATGTCAAGCAAGAAAGTACCAGAGTCACTGATTCTGAAGCTGCACCATTATTATCTAATTAAGCTTTCCCTTCTGACTTGTTCGAGCCAAATATTATTTCTGGTCTTTTCAGGAAGTCATGGACTTCACTACACTATATATTCTATATATTTCTTATGACTTTAGCTTAATTGTCCTCTTTGAGTAATTTCATGCTAACGACTACCTTATTAAATGTAAAAGACCTCTCTATTACTCAATTTCGAGTTTAATGAAACTATTATACCACCATTTTGGAATGTAAATAGCCTTACATTTAAGAACATCAACTCTTAGGCTTTTTCACGTTCTTTTGTATGGGATTTGCCATCTTTTTAATCATTTTTTGCCTCATCAATTCCATTGGTTCATTCATAATTACTGAATTGTAGTATAATATATTATCATGTTGCGCCAACGATGAATATATGTCTCGATTTACATTTGTCATAAATTCTTCTCTTGTGATATCAGCATTTCCAAGACCGATATATTTAGATTTCAATTGATTATATTGATTAATATCTTTCACCTTATCTGCCATGATGGTTTCCTTGTTATCTAATACTTTCTTGGGTTTTTAGTATATAGAGTGTTAATTGTGTATAATTATGTCCTCATCTCAACGAGTGCACAACCAACTTAAAGTATGGCTAGATAAAATGTACTTATTACCTAATATAGAAGTCTACCATTTGACTCCACTTTTCATGAGAGATGCTACACCACTCGGCTAAATGCCTTAAACGTTGGTATCACTTTGGAAGAATGCCGTATATTAGCCCTTAAGAGCGACAACATCACTCATCTGGTAAAAGACAATAAGTAGTTAAGTAGATATGGGGATATTGTTGGGGAACAATTGTTGTAGATGTATTCCAAAGGTAAATTTAAATGGTCGTGCACGACACTGATATGAGCGATCTATTATCAATAATTTAAGCATATTGGAGATTACATTTATCTTTTAGTTTAGATAATAGTTAAGAAGAGTTAGAAATATTGCTCAGGAAGTTATTAAAATATATTTCAAGAACATTTCAGTAGAATAAAAACCAGGATTCTTTATTATTGCTAAAGCGGTGTAATTTAATTATCTATTATGGGACCCGTATCTCATACACCCACATCATCGAAGATTTCAAATATATATAACCGCAGAACCAGTTTCGGCGGCGTCAACGATGCCAATAAGACTATGAACCATGTGAAACCTCAGAAAACCAAAATTTTATACAAGGCAAAAAACGAGAAACCAATAAATATTCCAGAGCTTATTCAAGATAACGATGATTCATCATTGGAAATATTCAAAATGTACCAGCACAAGTATTACTTGCCCCATAATAAACGGATATCAAACATTGCATGGAGAATTCAGAATAAGAAGATTCTTGCATTAGATAGACAGAAACAGAGGGAAGAGCGTTATAACCAAGACAAACAAAACCATAATTCCTCCAATGACAAATTAGATGAATTTGATTACATTAGCCAGATAAGAAAAATGAGTCAAGGACAGGAAAGAGAAGAATCCATGACCTCTTCATTTGACAATACTAAGCATTCTCCGTATACAAATTCTTTAACGTCCGATTCGTCGCTTTTCAGTGGGAACAGGTCAGTTAGTGCATCCACAGCCAACCCATCAACAGGAGAAAAATCGAATGAAAATTTGCTTACTTCATATATCAGTTCATTAGAGTCTACATTCAAAGATGACTATAAGTTACCGGAAAAGTTATCCAAGACAAGTCCCTCGACCAGGAATACAAAGTTCTTACAATGTACAAATTGCAATACAAAAACGACACCACTTTGGAGAAAATCTAATAATGGAGACTTATTGTGTAATGCTTGTGGATTATTCTATAAATTACATGGAGTGTTACGGCCTTTAAGTCAATCTAATCATAAACCTTCAGTACTGAATGATACAATTACTCCGATCAATGAGTCACAAATGTCAAATATTAGGAACAACACAAATTATGACATAAGTCCAAACATAATATCTCATCATCATCATTATATTGATACCTCAAATGACGAGTCCCGAGGGCAAGTAGACCAAGATCACAATGATGATATGAATATTGATCAGTTTCTAGAAATGGATCCTTCTGGTAAAAATGTATCTACACTGAATAATACCCATCAGGTTTTAGGTACGGATTTCACCCTGAATAAAAACTCGACGAATAACAATATTGATGAAATTGACATGTTATTAAACATGAATTTATTTCAATCTGAATCCTTTGTTATTGGAAATGGGAAAAATAATATGAAACCAAGTAAGGAAAATCATAATAACAACAGCAACAGTAACAGGAATGATAATATTATTACAAAGGGAGGTAATAGACTTGACAACCAAGGTATGGTATATGACATTCAAAATATGGGTGAAGTTGGAATTGGCGACGAAATATTAGCTGACGAACCAGCGGAGGAAGGTTCTAACTGGAATTGGTTAGACTTCCTTGCAAATGGAGATAATGAAATTAATTCATCTTAAGGTTTAAGGCATTACGAAGCATATATTTTTACAGACTTACTTTAGAGAAACTAAATATTTAGCATAGTGTTTAATATAGTTATTTTACTAATTGTATATAATAACCTGCTTTCCATTCTTAGACTCAGCAATTCCTTCTAAGAACAACTTGACATATTCGTCACTGGAAGACTTAATATTATATTCCTTACCGTTAAAGGGTACAGGTTTTAAATCGCCTGATTTATATAAATCAAGAACTTTCTTCACTGTTTCAACCTTTGATTGAGGATTACGTTTGGTATTAGCTGTTAACCAATAAGCTTTAGAAGTTACATTTTTGAAAAGCGATTCACTACTAGAATACATCAATGGCTGACCCAGCATTCCACCGTAGGTCACAAGATGAGGAGATCGATAATCCGTTAAATGATTACCAGTTAAGTGTGAGACTAATGTAGCACCACTCTTACCGCAAACACAATTTAACGCCAAAATGACCTTGCCTCCACTTACCCAACCTGGAACAATATTTGAAATATACTCTTCCGATTCTGCTTCCTTATCTGTGATAACCTTTGTACCGCCCAAATCAAGCAACTCCTTTACAATTTCATCCTGATCTGGCTTTCCATCTCTGATAACCGAGATAGTCTTAATGTTTCGGGTCTTCGCAATTTGCACTACAAACTTACCAACTTGCGAGTTTCCCCCATTCTGAATAATCCAGTCATTACCATTTGGATCCCAGTCTTTTATGAATTGGTCAATTAACTGATATGCGGTACTTGGATTAATGGAAATGGTTGCAGCTTGCGCCAAATCAATAGATTTGTCATCATCAGACGACACCTTAATGAAGGGGTCTGGATTCTCTGTATTGTCTAAAGTGACAAGTGCATGTGTCCTCCATGTACCAAAACTAGGCAATTTTGGAATAACCCAATCTCCAGTCTTGTAGGTATCAACATCCTTACCAACCTCAATTACCTTATATAATCCTTCATTACCACCAATTGCAACGGGAACTGACGTTCCCAACTCCGAAGTGTAATTGGGCTTTGAGGCATAAGTACCCGAGAGCTGATTTAAATCAGAGGGGTTAATTGGAGTAGCCAATGCCTGAATCACCACTTGTCTAGGTCCTAAAGCCTGTGTGTCAATTGAGAAGGCTGTACCCAGTAATATCTTGGAAATGTCTCCTCCTTTCGTATATGTGATTGCACTTGCGTTGATCTGGACCATATTTAACCTCTTATATCTGTCTGTATGATATATGGCTTGAATTCTTACTAACTAGTTGCTTCCTTCCTAGTTATATACCAACTCTTCTGTATCTCACGTGACATTGATTTGTAATGCCCGGATGCAAGTTCCACTCTGAACTGTGGAAGATTTCTAGATGGTGCAAATGATATGTAACACACATTTAGAGCTCATAAAGCTATCATATAATTACTGTCGACTGAATAATGAACCCAGTTCAAATTCCTTCAGATTCTGATTACGACTTCGAGTACAGAATATATAACCATTGATGTAGGTGAATATTTTGTGGGTCGTTCGCAGTTTTCGATTGAATTCATTAAGGGTCTACCAAAGCTATCAAACCACTTATAGTACTACTGCGGTCGGGAAACTCACACAGTTTAATAATTTCTATCCACTGTTATTTGTTAAGAAACTCCGAGGTTGCTATTTGACAAGCAATATACAGATAGAGAAACATAATAATGAAAAGAGTGAAATCAGAAAAAATATGTATATGTTTTCATTATAGGTATCCAGCACATTCGGCGCTTAATGGGTCTCAAAAACTCTTCACAACCTAGTACTAGCGATGTTGTAAAAGTTGGGGGAGAGGCGGAAATATTGCAAAATGTCGCGTTTTCAGGCTCGCAATGTCTCGGAAAAAAGAGTGCAAAATGTCTCTATTAAGCACCGCCTATTTTTATCTTTGTGTAACCAATCTCGATTGGAGTTTGTTTATGAAATGTAACAATTAGGAAATAGGTTGATTTTTGCAATATTCAAGATGCTAACCGTGGTTACGTTCCATAGTTAACGTTATAAGGTAAAAATAGAACGTGAGCGTTTTCATTAAGAACAAGAGTAAAACTCAGTGCCAAATATTTTCAAGTAATACTAAAAGGGCCAAAAAAGAGTGAAAGAAAATTATTCGATTTCTTGCTGGAACACAAAATTCTAACAATAGCTATTTTGAACATTGATTGTAGGGGCTATACTTCAAAGCAGTGTTTAAATTAGCTCGGATATCCAACTTACGGTGATAAGATATACGTGAGTAGTGACAAGAAGCCAAAATTTGCTTGATAGAATGGGCATATTGTCGAAACTAAGTCTGGAGAAAAATACGTACTTCAACAAACCGAAGACCCATCACACGAACCTTAGTGAGAACTCGTCGTGTTCGTTAACTGAGAGTGAATTTCTGCTGACAGGTTCACACTCTTCTAATTCATCTAACGAGACTACTGGCATTCCAATGAACAAAGCAAATAATGGGGCACCTCGGAGAGTCAAGAATTTGCCTATTGCATTGACTCCAAATATCGGAGGAGAAAAGTATAATTTTCCAACAAGTACTGCTAGCAATAAGGGTTCTACTCCAAGGGGAAATGGTAGGCTGTCGACTGAACGGAAACCACCTCCACCACCAGAAAAAGAGCCTAGGCAGTTACCTAAAACCCAACGTCATCCTTATACAGCTCACATCCGAAATCTTAGCCAAGATGCATACTCAAAACTACCACAACCGGACCAGGCTAACACTGCATATTTTAAACCAAAGAATGAACAGTATTCAAATAACCAGGCAAATTCTCAACAAGTGAACCAGGCTTCATCGCACGAGCTTCCTATTGTTCACCATCAAGGTCAAGGTCAACATCAACAGATGGAGATGCACTCGCCTTTGCGAAATGAGCAAGTTTATTCTGAAAGCAGACAACCATATAGAACTGAAGAGCATTACTTTCAAGCTCAGAGGGCGATGAACAGTGTACCTACGACTACAGATCGCTCACCTAAGCATGATAATGTGATTCAAACCCCTCAGAACATGCAGAATACTCCCTCAAAACCACTGTATTACCATGAACAACGCTCTGCTGTAGAAGAATCCGAGGAAGATTCAGATGAGTACACAGAAGAAGATTCAGACACTGACTCAGAGGAATACACGGATACATCGGACGAATCAGTTAATAACAGTAATACAAACGCTTCTTACACAAATCAGTATGCCAATGTTCCGCAACAGCACCCCTATTATGAGCAGTGGATGCAATACTATGCCTCATTAGCTGCTCATCAGCAACAACAGCAACAACAGCAGCAAATGATGCCTAATAGAAGTTCTATGTACGGGTATAATCACCCATATCAAATAAATCCTCTGCAATATTCAAGTATGAATTCGTCTGATCTTCGTACTTCATCAACTCCTGAAGGAAAATTATCGCCTTATTCAAACGATTCTAATCATTCAAGACAGCATTCCCATAATTCGCAGGAAACTAACTCTAACGATTCTAAAAATGACTATTTAACTCATTATAAAAAACGAAGCGGACAGAACTCAATAGATGATTCAAACAATGAGTTAGTTTCGAACTCAAGAAGGTCAACAATAAAGTCCAATAGGTATCCATCTGTTCCACTGTCTATATTGGAATCACATTCAAAGATTCCTGAAAAATCGAAAGCGAGGGTATCATCGTTAGATTTAAATTTTAAGCCAAAGGAGTATCATAAGTATGACGATGACAACGAAGACAAAAAGGATGAAATTAACGAAAGTCATGATGAAGGTGCTAGTGTACAAAAACAATATCAAGATAGTACTACATCAATAGCTTTTGGGCTACTGAACATGGCCCTTGATAACCAAAATGATGAAAGACATATTTCAGATTATAGCAAATTTCTTTTCGAAGGTGATAGCCAAGCAGAAGAAGAAGAAGAAGAAGAAGAAGAGGATTATAAAGAATCCGCTGATGTTAACAAAAGCAAGAATAACCAATTCAGAGTCAATGAAAGTAAGCATGAATTGTCTCGTCATGAATCCATTGAATCAAATGATTCTGTTGGTTCAATACAACGCGAATCTAATAATTTCAAGGTTAAGGAGCCAACTTCTTCAAATACACAAAGCGTGAGGGATTCAGATCTAAGAGAAAATAATAAACAAAAGAAGGAGAGAAGAAGAGAGAAGCATGGAAGAAAAAGCTCGTCTGTCAACCCAGATTTGTCAATAACAAGCCAAGCTGATTTATTTCATGCGAATAATACAGCGGACGCATGTCAACTGCAACCAACAACGATGCCCTACTTGAGACATTCTCAAATGCCATCTATGGAGAGTATGCCATTCAATCAGAATGGGATACCATTTAATCAACCAATGATGGCCTATAATACTGAGTATCAAGGAATTGCACCACCAATGGATCATTCTAGAAGACAAAGCATCGCAACTGCTGAATCGAAGAGACAATCCATGATGTTTTCCACAGGAAATGTTATGCCACCATATGGAGCACTTCCAGTGCACAATAATAGAATGTCTATGCCAGTTATCAGTATGAATACTTCAAATAAACTAGTTCAAATACAGACAACTGACAGTAAAATTAAGAAAAAGGTTGAAGAGTTTGTTGAGTTACGTAAGGTTATTGCATCAGGGAATAAGTCATTAGAATATCGATTGAAGTGGGTCAAAATGTTAATTAATGCAACTAATTATCGCTTATATGCATTTGTAAATATCAAGGGTGAACCGATCCTGCAAGAATTGAGCAAACATAGCAAGGCTTTATTCCTTAAATCATCTATAAATCATTTACTTAAGTTGGTAAAAGAATACGATGTCCGCAAAAAGAACGAAAATATTCATTCGCAGGTTTGTTACATTTATGGTTGTCTATTGAAACATGATTATGCAGCATCATACAACCAAGACTTTGGCATTGAGAAAGATATTCAAGAATCGATTTCGTACTTTGAAAAGTCATTGGAACTAAACCCAAATAACTTTCAGAGTCTATACAAATTAGGGGAAATATTTGAATACGAGTTTCCAGACCAATTTGATCAAGCATTAAGTAAATATAAAGAAGCGGCTAAGTTAGGATATAATCGTGCTATTTATAAAATGGCACTTTTATACTTAAATGTTCCTCTGATAAGGTCTACTAAATTCTTCAATTATCTTGTTGAACTCTCAAATATTGACCTTAACTCAAAGGATGTTGAATTAACTGGTGAGGATAGAGATGAGTTGGAGGAGATAATTGGTTTAGCATTTTACCAACTCGGAAAAATATATGAAGGTATTTATCCTGGCGATTTACATGCTGAGGATGAATTTATTTCTAAATCACTTGAACGTGCTCCGGTTAATTACGCAAAAGGTTTGACATACTATAACAAGTCAGCCAAGCTTGATTGTCTTTTGGCTCAAATTAAATTGGGAAGTGTTTATGAAAATGGGGAACTAAACCGCCAGCAAAATCCAAGCAAATCTATCCAGTGGTACATGAAAGCAGTTAGTTCACCATTACTGTTTAAGAGACATCCGGATGCAATGCTAGGTTTAAGTAGATGGAATTTGAAAGGGAGTAATGGTCTAAGTAAATACATACCTTCACCTGATCCGGAAAAGGCTGTTATGTGGTGTGACAGGGCAATCAAGGAGTTCAACTCCCCAGAAGCTTATTTCGCTATGGCTAATTTAAATGAAATTGGGTTAGGTGATAGAAATCCCCAGCTTTGGTATTTCAAAGCACACGAGCTAGGACATCAAGAAGCTTCTTCTAAGCTAGGTTATGCATAATTTATGTATTGTTTATATATTCTTAATTTAAACATTCGGAAATTTTGAAGCCGACGAATCTCGTAGAAATCGTAGATAACGAAAATTTCTTATCAACAACAAAATCATCTCAAGGATTTTCTCCCACATATCATTCACATTCACATACCAAATTGGTAGAAAGGTTAATGTCGGAACCTAGGGGAATTCAGCAACCGAAGAGTTCTTCATCTAGACGACTCTCGATAGCAAAGCTAGCTAGATCACCAATTTCAGAATCACCAATTACTTCGCCCTCAATTAGAAACGGAATTAACTCTCACTCTTTGCCTGGTAATTCTCCGTTTTTGAAAGAACATCTAATGAGAAATGACAATGAGTGTATAGAATCATCGTCTTCTAAGTCATCCAGTAAATATAATGGCAGTGAAATCTTTCATGTTGGAGAAGAGAGTGGTGATAGAGGAATGGAAACAGATTTTTCAACAGGAATCGATGATCCTAAGATTATAAAACAAGTGCATAGGCATTTGCAAGAAGAAAAAGTCAATGCTTTGCAAGCAGAGGGAGGAGATATTACTAGAGATTTATATAAAATTGCGGACCAGGAACATAGACCTAAGGCTCCAAAACGTTCCCGTAGTTTATCATCATCTGAATTGGAAAATACAAGAAGAGGATCAACTGCCAGTTCACTTAACGTTCCTGGCGGATTTAGAAGACAATTTATTATGAATAATACCTTCAGGACCAAGAATCCAAATTTTTTAACAAGAAATTTTGTTGAGTTCTTAAGTATTTATGGACACTTTGCGGGAGAAGATTTAGAGGACCAAAACGATTTAATTGCATGCCATTATAAGGCAAATGTACCCAGTCATTATGATATTGTTGATGAAGAATCATTGTTGTTACCAAACCAAGAGTCTGTAAAGATTAATCCAAAGGGAACTGCTACAGATAAAAAAGCCTACTTTTTATTATTGAAGGCATTTGTTGGCACAGGGGTTTTATTCTTGCCAAAAGCATTTTCGAATGGAGGATTAATGTTTTCATCACTTGTTTTAGCCTTCTTTGGTTTACTATCTTTTTGGTGTTATTTGATTTTGATTCATGCTAAATTAGCTACTAAAGTATCAAGTTTTGGTGATATTGGACTTAAATTGTACGGAAAATGGCTACAGCAATTGATTTTAACTTCAATTGTTATCTCTCAAATTGGATTTGTTGCAGCATATATTGTTTTCACCTCAGAGAACTTAAAAGCATTCGTTGGGAGTGTAACAAGCATTGATACCAGCGATATTCATATCATGTACTTTATTTTCATTCAATTGATCATTTTTTTGCCCCTTTCTTTGATTAGAGATATAACAAAATTGTCATTACTGGCATTGTTGGCTAACGTATTCATTCTTGTCGGATTGGTGACTATATTATACTATAGTTTTTATGAGCTATTAGTAGTGAACCATGGGGTTTTTGGGCAGAATATAGAATACATTTTCAATAAAGAAGACTTTTCCTTATTCATCGGTGTCTCTATTTTTGCATTTGAAGGTATAGGCTTGATTATTCCAATTCAAGAATCCATGATCTACCCGAATAACTTTCCTAAGGTTTTATTTCAAGTGATTGCAACTATTTCAGCAATATTTGTAGGGATTGGTTGTTTGGGTTATCTCACATTCGGCAAGGATGTGAAGACCGTGATCATACTTAATTTACCCCAGGGTTCTCCATTCGTTATTATGATTCAGTTATTATATGCATTTGCCATTTTACTTTCCACGCCGTTACAATTGTTCCCAGCAATAAGATTAATTGAACTGAAATTGTTCACAAAAACTGGCAAATATTCATTAAAGGTTAAGTGGCTAAAGAATTTTTTTAGATTTGGTTTTGTCTTACTTACGGCTGTAGTTGCATTGGTTGGTGGACAAAACTTGGATAGATTTGTTTCTTTTGTGGGATGTTTTGCATGTATCCCTCTTGTTTATATGTATCCCCCTATTTTACACTTGAAGAGTTGTTGCAAATATAGCGATACTTTTAATAAGACTGAAAATAGGAAAAGATTTTGGTTGGGGTGCTTAGATTATGTTTTAGTCATAATTGGTGGTATTGCAATGATATATACTACATATCAAATTGTGGTAGGCTAAATTTGTTTTTATTAATAAAACTACAAATATCAATTCATTACTGTATATATTCAACTAATATATATAAATTATCTACTTCTTGTCCGAAAAGAGGTCAATCAAATACAATCTTGCATTATGAACTGAGTTTTCAATCTGAGTTGTTTTATTGTCTAATCCTTGCAATAAATACTTTCTCAAATCCTGATACTTTTCAGCTAAAGTAACCTGATTTTTGTAAACATCTGGTAAATTGTCCTTCTCATAGTTTGTAATTTTTTCCTGGACAACATTGTACGATCTTGGCATGAAATAATTAAATGCAACTCCACCAAATATAACTGGAGTAAAGAATCTAAGAGGTAATGATCTTCTATTAACTAAAATTGAACCCGTCAATGATGATGTTAAAATATAAATTAAATTCGGTAAAACAGGTTCTTTAATTGACGATTGGACTTCATTTTTAATTGTCTTGTATTCGTTACAAAGAGCAGATTGTTGAGTTCCCAATTCGGCTCCATAGTAACTTAATTTCTCATGTAGAATTAATCTAGCTTTATTAACATACTCTTCAAGAACTGGTGCTGTTCTAATTCCCATACCTTTAACGAATGAAATATTTCCATGGGATGATTCTTGTTGTTTCAAATCTTCGGAAATTTCCTCATTAAATCCTGGTTTAGTTATTATGACCTCGTCATCTTCATAAAACAATCTCTTTGGAGCCATGGTTATTATGTTTAATGATAATGAAATCAATTGATGGGATTGGTGGTAATAGGCACATTTAAAGCGAGCTTCGTTCATGAAGAAAATAAGAAAAACTGTCACGAGGAAAAATGACAGATATATTCTAAGCTACGAAACTTATTAGAAGATAATGATATAATATAAATACTTGCTATATATATATGTATATATTATTTGAATAGCTTAAACTTTGAAAAGCTTTAATTTTTAAATAGAATTAGATCAACATAATAAATAAACAAAGAACCCAAACCCAACGACTATTTTAGTGCTTTCTGAAAATACCTCTTTTTTTCTTGGTCTCTGCCTCTTTATTCGGATTAGAAATACCTCCCAATGGCTTTGCATTGGGCTCTACAATAGGAACCTGTATTTGGACACCTTCATCATTAGTTTGAGGTGTATCATTTGTATTAACCGAATTTGAGGAATTGCTAGATGCATTTGAACCATTTGGAAGTTGCAAATACTGTTGCTGAGGTTGGACATAATTGTATTGTTGAGCCTCAGAGGTATTTTGGGGTTGGCCCTGAGGTTGGCTTTGACCTTGGCTTTGACCTTGGCTCTGTGGGATAGTATAGCTACTAACAGATTTTTTGTGCTGAGGAGGACTTGTTCTGTTACCATTAGAGTTCAACGCCATGGTTGATCTATGCTTATTAGCTTTTGTGGCAGCAGGGTTAGTAGGTCCACCTGGCATAGGCATACCGCCTCTGCCACCCATATCTAAGCCTGATAAATCACCATTCATTTGAGGAAAAGCAGAACGACGATTTTGCTTTCGTGGTTGTGCCTTGAACCTTGACTCCATGTGATCAACAGGTGCACCATTCTGATACATGTTATTGTAATGTTGAGATGGATTTTGAGCATACTGTTGTTGATGTAAATCCTGATAATTATGAGCAGATGCTGGGAATGAACTTAATCTCTGTGGTTTTCCTCCATAACCACTTGCTTGATGTGGGTTCCCATTCATCATTTGAGGCGGAGGCATATTATACCTATTCATATTTGAATTCATAGAATTGACTCGTAAGTTAGGTGGTAATGCATTTGGGGGCAATCCATTTGATGGTAAACCGTGTGGGAGTTGTTGATCCATAGGAGATGGCATGTATCCGTGGTTATTATTATACTGTCTTTGGTTAAAATACATTTGTTGATTAGGTGGCATATTTGCACTTTTTTGTTGGGTGTCAAGATGCAAAGCAGGAGGAGGTTGCTGGTATTGTTGTGGTTGCGGTTGTTGTGAATGTTGCTGAGGATGGTGGGGTTGTCGATGTTGTTCATTATCGTAATATCCATTAATTTGGTTTTCATTAGGTACGGATAATTCCCTGTTGATGAGTGCCTGTTCTCTTTTCTGCAATTCAAGTTCCTTTTCGTGTAGATGTTGAGGAAGATCACCATTCACCAATTGAATGTTGCCATTTGGGTGAGAATTTCCATTGCTATGAAGAGGTTCACCACCACCATTCATTAAACCTCTATTTGAAACACCGTGACCATTCATATCGGCGTGTCCATTGATTGCATGACTATTTTGTGAAGCATCTTGATTCGGAACTGGGCTTGCTAAGGAAGCACCATACAACGCAATATCTGTTAAATCTTCCAAATTATCATTTGGAACAACAGATTCTCTGAAAGTCCTGTTGCTACCACTTTGAGGTAAAGTTGATTCTTCTTTATTTGGCTGTCCAGAGGGTTGCATCTGTTTAGCTTGATTATTAGTCATTTCTTGCTCTTGTAATTGTAATTGTTCAAGCCTTTGTTCAATTTGGCTTAACTTCTGTTGTTGGTGGTCAACACTAATATGTAATTTCCTTAAATTTAATTCTTGCTTATTGATGTCTTCCATGACTTGCCCTTTTAAAATATCCTTTTCTTTTAAATAAGAATCTAATTGATTTTTATTGGATTCCATCCTTGCCAAATCATTAGTAATAATATTTAATTGGTTTAATTTAGTTTCATGGTCAGCATTAACTTGATTCACTTTTGCCTTACTGATATTCGAAATAGTCTTTCTGGTGAAAAAGATTGAATTGGTGTCAGCATCATTGATTTTAATATATTGACACATAGTAGAATAAATATTTTCCAAATATGGGGTTCTAATGCCATGATCATCTGCTAATAAGATTGGCTGCAACAATAGTAAATCAATATTTAAATCGTGTTGCTTGTAAAAATCATAGAACAATGCAGGCGAGTTTAAATAGTTTTGATTCTTTGAAGTCTCTGGGAAGCTACTACACCAATTTTTGAACAAATTAGCTTCATTCTCAGATCCTTTGACTAATTTACAATCCATCTTTTTAATGATTTTAAATATTTCATTGATCATACCAGTAATAAGTGGCTTGCACAAAATCTGATTGGATAAATTAGCTGGAACTTCGGCTTCAAAAATAACAGATAAAGGATTGAAAACAATTCTTGGTAATGCTAGTTTCCATTGGTAGGTCATAAACTCCTTAGGGACAACAGATTTCAATAATGAAATATTATTTGATGAATCTTGCTGAACTAATTGCAATAATTTATATACCTTCTGAAAACTTGCATTTGAGGTAGATGAAATATTAGAATTCGTTAACGAAGTTCCCAAATATATTCTGTTATCGTTGTTTCTCAAAATATGGGTAAAGTTATCTCCATCGATCTGTCTGACGTCTGATTCGTTCATAATCGAACAAATCGTGATATCCTTCATTGAAGGAAAGCTGAGTTGAACAAAAGGCTCTAAATTAACATATCCGGTGCTTTCCACAACTATGGCTGACTTCAGGTGTAAAAATGGCACTAAATCTGCGCAGGCAGTCTGAAAATCTTGCAAAGACGTACAACTGATAAAAACAATATCATATTTGCTTGACCCGGGACTGATTTGTGACAAGTTCTCGTATATCTCATATGGCTTGAATGTAGAAGTCCCCAACGCAGGCGATCTCCAGTTGATACAATTTCCCTTAATTCTGGAATTTACCACCGAAACATTACAAGAATGTGTTTCGTGTAACCGCCAGGCATAAAATGCAACATTTGGATTACTTCCAACTAGAAATCAGTTAGTATTGATGCTCTACAGCAAGTACTTCTCGAATCACAGGCGCAAGAATTTTGCTGAATACCCGTTTTCTTTATCCAAAACACTGTCTATTCATTCTGAACTAACATACCTGTTAATATTTCGATACTCGACATTAAAAAGACTGTAGAGCTGTGTCAGATCAACGTATGTACTATTTCCTAAGAAGAAAAAACCGGAATTTTTTTGAAGTGTGATCGTCGATAATAATAAGAACGAGCAAACAAATTCGAACTCCCAAATACGGAAATTAATAGTTCCTTTCTTTTAACGCCTATAAAACACTATACCGGTCGTTTAAACAAACCACGATATATGTATATATGTAAATGCTACACTTTAACTAAGATAGTAAAACGAATAGTTGCTCGAGGTTTAAAAAGTGATCCAAACCGTTTCGGTGCCTGTCACTACTCAACAATAAATTTCTCAAATAGTGGCAGTGTAACAGAATTATTGAAACGCCATATAAAGCCTTGACTACGAATAATTTTTATGTAGGGCTTGTTTAATTTATTAGGGTATGGAAAGAAAGTTACATTTCGCCACTCCCAAATACTTCGAGTGTTTATTTGCTATAGCACTTCTCCTTCTGTAGTTTGAATTTTTACCTAAAACGGTGCTCGTTCAGCAGCATTAACATTATAGATGGTGCACGAAACTAATAATAGATATCGACTTAATTAAAAGGGCGAAGATAATCTGTCCATTGCAAATATTACATATATACACGTTACTTATTCCTACAGAATCATATTGTTTTGTTATCCCTGCAAATATGTACGATACGTGCGGGTTTGGAACCTGGCTACCCGAGTATCAGGTAGCATATGGGGATTAGTCGCGTTTGTAGATTTTGACAGGGAGGAGACTAGATTCATGCACGACCTCTCTTCTTCTCTATTTGAAAAAAAAATCTTCTGCTGGGACATAATTACATTCTTTTATTATTAGTAAGGCATCCCAATGGCGTCGTTTTTTGTTTCTCATTACAATTAACTTGATTGCCGTTGGACAATGGTCGTACTGCATTCCTTAGTGTTTGTGGTACGATCATTGGTTTGATGTGTTTATAGATCAATCTGAGGGTGTATCTCCGGGTGATGAGTTAAACTTTGACTCGTTCGGTCATAATCCCTTAAACATTTGGATTCAAGATCAATTGTATTTATTATTACATGGTTTTGTGCATTCGACTTTGTAGTATGTTCTGTGGTTAGTGTTTTTTGCTACAGATGTAGGATACGGAAACGACGGCAGAACATAGCAGATAAAGCTTTCTTTCAGCATTCAGTACAGAAATGATTGTAAACGAAGATGAAACTGTACGGATAAATGCAAAGTGGCTTAAATGAAACTGTCAATAATAAATATTAATTGAGTTAGAGGTTATGCATTTGGTAAAAATTTGGCGAATTGTGTAAAGTGAGACAACGAGTAAAACACGCTTAACACTAGCGGATTGGATACACGCGTAGCATATAATTGACAAGTCATGGGTAGAGGGCAACTTATATTGATCGAAGGTCTTGACAGATCTGGAAAATCAACACAGTCTAGTATACTTCTGAATAAACTTCCAGATGGAAAATTGATAAAATTTCCAGATAGATCGACTAAAGTTGGGTCTATTATCAACGAGTACTTGACTAACTCCGACTTGAAGTTATCGGATCAAACAGCACATTTACTTTTCTCTGCAAACAGATGGGAACTAGCTGATTCGATAATCAATGACTTGAATAATGGTCATTTCATTGTTATGGATCGATATATATATTCAGGAATAGCATATTCCTTAGCGAAACTGAGCATCTCGAATGATTCGGGACCAGAAATGGCAAGCATTGACTGGTTATATTCTCCAGATAAGGGCTTACCAAAGCCTGACTTGACAATATTTTTAACACTATCATTGGAAGAGCTAAGCAATAGAAAAGGGTGGGGTGAAGAGAGATACGAAAAAGAGAACTTCCAGAAAGCCGTGAAGAATTGTTTTCTAAAAGTATTGAATGCTGATGATGATGATTCGGTTCAAATAATTGACGTCAATAACTTGAATATTGAGCAAGTCACAGCAAAAATATGGGAAGCTATTGAACAAAGGAATTTTAATAAACAGACGGAAAATTCTATTCAGACGTTTGCATAATATGATCTTTAATAAATTTATTAAACATTGATTCTAATCTAATTTATCTAAATACGCTAATCTTTCCAAGATTTTATCCTTCAGTATCTCTTGAAACTCCCCACCCAAGAATATTTCATCCAATATCGAATATAATTTATAGAAATTAAATATTAAGTCTAATTCACAAACATTATCGAAATAAACATCTAATACTTCAACCAAAAAATGTATGGATTCTAAAGAATCCAATTCACTGTCAATGAGATCTATGGATGAAATAAAATACAATCCAGCGTATCGCCTGTAGACCAACTTGTTCTGTTGATATTCAATAAAATTAGACTGGTGCTTCAGGTCTCTAGAAGATATTAACCGATGTATCTCTGTTGTGTATCTTTGCTTATCTTGAGTAGTATAACTATTATCGAACCATTTAGCAAGCCTTGTTTTACCTTGCCTATTAAGTACTAGTATGAAATGAATAGCCATAATCTATGAATAACAAATAAGAAATAATGCAAAAGTCTTTTGGAATGTATCGGAATCAATCAGAACGTAGTAGTAGTAGTCCTACTTATTTTTCTTATGCTGTATAATTATTATTTGTGGAGATGATTCAAATTATTCAGTCAAACGACTCAGATTATGATTTTGATCTATTACCAAAAAAGTGCGCTCCTAAATGTAATCAATGTAATCATCCTCTTCATACATTAGATTAGTATGAGCGTTTCAGACGACGAAAATGAAACCTACAAACAATTCGAAATACATGAAGGTATTGCATTCTTAATTGAATTAACTCCTGAAATTTTTCTGCCTTTAAAAGAGCTAGACAATAAATCACAGTTTATGGAAATACTATCTAGTATAAATGATTTGATTGGCGAGTTGATTATTACCTTGCCAAATACAGGTATTGGTATCTATTTCTACAACTGCCAAAAAACTAACAAGAGATTCACTAAGGATTGTGGCCTAAACAGATTATTTAAGTTAAATGACCTAAACAGTTTCAATATGAAAATACTAAATGATGCGATTAATGATGATATTAATGGAATAAGCTTGCTTAAAGATAAGTTTCCGTATATAGAAGAAGATCAAGATGACAAACTACCTGCAGTTCTTAATACTATGTTGAACGAGTTTCATAATAATAAGAATTATAATAACAAGAAGCTCATTTGGTTTACAAATAATGATAGACCATTCAAAAGCGATAAGACTAAACATAATCTATGGAAAATTATTAATGATTACGACGAATTTCGAATAAATATTACCCCATTCTTCTTAGATAGCTATGCGGATGAAAAGCAATCTAAGAAAAAGGAATTCAATCCTAACTTATATCAGGAGATATTTTTGAATACAAACTATTTGAACAACCGAAAAGGCAATGATAACGATGATGATGTGGAAAAAGGTACAAATATCAAACCTGAATTTATTCAAGCGAACATGAATGATATTGTTTTTGATGGAATATCAAACAAGACGGCAAAGTTCAAGGATACTACTTTATCAACACAAATTAAATCGATCATTTTAAGGTTGAGAGAAATCAAAAGAATACTTTTTTCTTGCGATTTGATACTTGGTGATGGTAAAGGGGTTTCGGGTAAGTTTGGCTGTTCAGTTAAGGGCTATACAATTTATAACCACGAAAGATTGAAGAAGTTTAATAAGATTTATAATAGTGGAGAAGAATTGAAAATTGTTCACACATCTAGTAAGATGTTGAATAATAGAACAGGCGAAGAAATAGAAGTTGAAACTGAGAATAAAAAATCAATCACTGAGAAAAACGAAGATGCAAATATAAGAAAGGGGTTTCCTATGGGTAATGACAATGTATTATATTTAAATTCCAAGCAAACTAATTTCTTGAAAAATTATGCGTTTGACCATAATTTTGAGGATAAATCAGAAGCAGCAAAAGTTGAAGACGAAAATGAAGACGAAAATGAAGACGAATATGATGATAATGAAGATCTGGATGATCATAGCTTTTCCAAACCCCCATATTTAAAATTATTGGGATTCAGGAGTTTAAGCACATATCAATCTCATTATAATTCTTCTGCTCCTATATTTGTCACGCCTGATATGAATGATGGCCTTAAAACATCCTCAGCTGACGGAGGATATAAGAATTCATTTAAAACGTTTTCATCACTTTACCAGTCATGTATAAAATTGCAAAAATACGGAATATTATTTGGATGTCTCAAAAAGAATTCAATGCCAAACTTGTATTCTCTATATCCAACTAAGGTAACAAATTCCCAGAAATCCGGTCTAAATTTTCCAGAGGGGTTTTTTTTGATTCGATTACCGTGGTTGGACGATGTTAGGTCCTTGCCAGAATATTCATTCCTCAACGACGCATATTTAAATGATTTGTCAGGCGAATCTGTTCCAGCAGATATTTTACTAAACTTTAAGCATATTATATCTCAATTTTTCTTGAGAGAATATAGGCCCCTGGATTTCCCTAATCCTTCAATAAACTTCTTTTACAAGATAATAAACAATGAATTATTACAGGAGGTATTGAGTCCTGAATCGAAATCTATTGAAAATAATGACATAACTACACAAAAACTAATAGAATTAAGAGGGTACTTACAGAAAGAGGAAATACAAACAATGTTGAAAGCACTTAATGTGCGCTTGAATAAGCTTAGCAATGAATCGTTGAAAAGAGAGATGGAATCCAGTGATGGTACTGACAGCAAAAAGCGCAAAAAGGAAGTGCCCGAATTGAGTGAGGAAGCAGTATTAACAGCATGGAAATCAAATGAGTGGGGTCAGTTCACTGTATGGCAGCTTAAACAATTTATTTCCAAATACAAAGGATTGATCAAGCTGGCGACAAAGAAGCAGGATCTTATCAATAGTATAATTCAGTTTCTCGACAAAAAATATGAAAATGGGAATTAATCTATATGTTAGCTAGTATATGTATAAAATAAGAATCACATTATGAAACTGCATTCAGCTGTCGGTACTACGTGATTTCTGTATGAACATAATTGGGCAACCAGATTTGAAAAAAAAAAAAGAATGGACGAGACAGGAATCGAACCAGTGACCTTCTGCTTGCAAGGCAGACGCGCTACCAACTACGCCACACGCCCTCTTTATAATGTTGATAATTATACGTATATATATGAGAAGTATCTGTTAACTAACAAATCTGCTTTTACATGGAAGCTTAAAAACTTAAAAGCTCATAATAGTTAATAACATTTTAATTTTAACCAAAGATAATACACAACTTAAGCGACGTTTAATAAATATCATAAATCATCAGTAAATAGGTAAGTGGTACACTCATAGCTATCGTTTGCTAGTTCATGCACTATTTGATTTATAATACTTTAATGTATTTCATATACTTATTTTAGAAAGGATGTGGCTTCTGTATTTACGTTACTACTATTACTATTCCGAATTGGATAGAAGTCAACATTGAGCGGAGTATATATAGTATTATTATTGCAGCCGCCACAATCATAAGTGTATTTAGTTACCAACGTTCATACAAAAGACGTTTTGTGCATCTAATCAAAACCGTTCACCACCATAAGTCGGCTAATTGCTCTTCGGATCGTCTTACCAGTCAAAATTTAGCAACCAAACAACCACTTCCACCTAAACTTTCGTCTAAATAATATTAATTGCTGCGACATTGCCAAATACTAATTTTAAACATAAATAACACATTACGTATACTTGCCATATATAAATTGTTAATAACCCCCCAATGCTCTGCCATCACCCTTATCACCCCACAATTGCTGCATTGTAAACAAGCGAAATATTCTTAATTGCTTGTTCAAGTATCTCAATCTCAACTATTTTGTGTAATATTTTACCTTTTATGAAAAATCCCCTCCATATACTCCACTGGCATTATTATAGAAACAAACTCGCTAAATAGAACTGGCGTGAACAAAATACCTCACGGAGTTTTATAGTGCGATATTTTACTAGACCAGAGATACATTTTGTAGATTGTAATGCTGAAATATTCTTACGATAATGATACTTTATTGCCGTGCCTCCCGCTAGCAAGATACGACTTTTGTACCAATCATAAAAAGCACATAGTAAGCGGAATTAATAAGCTCTACTCGTACACTCGATAACAAGAAAATTTGAAGAAAACTAACGCAAAATTTATGGTCATCCGTACGGTCGCGCATATCTCGGACCGGACATATCGCATCTCTAATGATCTATTTTCTTAGCTGTCTCATGTATCAAGAAGTATATATATATATAGTATATTATTATTATTACTATTACTATTATTACTATTATTATTATTATTGAAGAAATTGCTCCAAATTTAATACTTTAGATCTATTTGATTAAGCTTATTAGTTCATTGTCATAATAAAGCAAAGGTATAGTAGTTAAGAATAAGTAAGTATTGCATTCTTCATTTCATGGGGTACAAAAAATGAAATTTTTAATTCCACCACATGAAATATTAAATTTCTGTTTAAGTACTGCAGTAAATTTAATTCCCTGTTATATACACGAGCTAACTAAATTAGGATGTCTGTACCTTTAATGACCAACGAGGTGCCCGAATATTCGGAGCATTCAAATACCGAAAAGTCGCCAAGGTATACGGCTCCAAGCGAACCATTACCGCAATATGAACCTTCTCTCGAGTATTACGGGTTATCACTAATCAAAACGGAGTTTTCGAGTCCGTATCACTACAATACTGGAAACAGATCATGGAAGCCTGTGTTGCTAGAAATAAATTCTACCCAGTTGAATATTTATGACTTAAAGGTTGAAAAAAAAGTGTTAGAGCTTATCGTGGCCTTATATAATGACTCAAACCATTTGAACGACGTGATGCAAATAATACAAAATGAAAAGATGACTAACGAAGGAGATGATGATTTGGACGAAATGTGGAACGATGCATATCAGGGAGAAGTAGATGACTTGAAACAATCTACGTCAAGCAAGTGGAAGAGTCTGTGGCACAAATCAAAATACAACAAGGTTTTGAATAAGGGAATTTCTCAATACTATGAGCTTATCAAGGACAATCGAATGCTTTTTGAGCCAACTAAATCGTCTTCTGAATATAACATATTCAGATCAAAATTTCAAGGAATACAAATTGCATCATACACTTTAAACAACCTGTACGTAGGTGAGGCACCATCTTTAAATCATTTAATATCCTCCATGTACAAGGAAGACAAGAGTCACATAAACAAGCATAACATTTCTACATTAGTGAAATATAAGAATACCTTGAGAGTCCGAATTGAATTAAAACAAATGCTCTTGCAATTCTGGTCGTTCTATGGAATGGTCCATTGGTTCAGAGCTTTAAGTATTGCAAAAGATTTGAGTTCTGCCTTGGAGGATAGAACCGTGACAAAATTAAAGAGTATTCCATCGCGTAATAGCCGTAATGACAACTTGTTAGCTGCTACAGAAGCGGCAGCGATGCTCGGTGCGGCATCTGAAGATGGTGGTGATGTAACATATTTTACTAATCCCTTCAGTTCTCAGTCACCAAAGCATATAATACTGGGAAACAGTGACCGTGACGATTCTGCACAGTTATCGATCGTGTCTCTGGGCTCTAATACCCCAAATTCTGTCTTTTCAAATGAAAGACGTGAATCTGTAGGTTCTACAGCTTCTGATATTTATTCCTCTTCCACGGTACCGAACAACAGATATAACAAAAATGTCAACAAGTTTAGCCTTGTGTCTTATGATAAAGTATTTGCTACAACTGTCGAAAAACAATACATTTCAAACTGCATTCCTGATTTAAACTCTTTCGACAAATGGTGTGGATTGGATGTCACCATAACTAATTACAAGCAATACCTTAGCCCTAGTCAATTGGACGCGTCTTCCAAGGATATTTTTATTTCATCGTCAGCTTTAGACAATACATCATGGGGCTTTAGCAAGGTGCTAAAGAAGTCACATCAACAATCCAACTACAGCAAAAGCTTTGTTATTGACCAGAAAGGTTTAGTAAGCCTTGCACATTAGCATTATATTATGAGTTCGAGATAGATTTAATATTAGACTTCATAGATTAGATTAAGCAGATAGCAAGCTTCTTGCTTGTGATTACAATAATGATACATATGATTAATGACAATGCAATAATATAAAATATTAAAATTACAACTTTACTTGTATATATGTATAATTTCGCAAATTTAATTCTACTGTGTGGTTAAGTTACTAATCACTCAATATAATCTAACTCATCCTACGTTATATTGCCATCTTCCAAGTGTGCAATTGCAGTAAAAACAAGCACTAATTCGATACACCCAACCAATAGTAAAAGCGTTTGTTTTCATAGAAAATTAAATTATTCCCATCATTCTCATATCATCTACATCTGGATCTAATTGTCCCTCCAGCACTAATCAAGTAGTAATTTTATTAGCTAATATACAATATAAGTACAATCTAGATAGAATGCTACTCACCGCTCGCCGGCGGTGACTAGATTTTGACCATGTCGTCGTATTCCAAATCATGGTCTTCCATGCCAAAATAATTTTCATGTTCCTGTTGGAACTGCTGCTGCTGGGCACCACTACCCTGCAATTTGCCATATCCGTTTATCACGTAGTTTTCCGCCTCGTCGCTAGGACTCAATTTGATTCCATCCACATCACACGTTGATGGCGACGAAAAACTATTCGTGTTCTGGTTCATAGACACTGGCGTGGATGGCATGTCGTACACGTTCGCCGTCTGGCTGTTTGCAAACGATATATCCTGGAAATTGATGTCCTCAAATTTCGTCACCGTATTCCCGCCGGCATCCACAAATTGTCTCACTGACCCCCACGGCGTAATCTTCACTATTCCTCCATCTGGATGGTTGTAAATAGGCCATTCGTTCGAGCTGCTAAACTCCTGTCTCTCTTTTTCGTTTATAAAATTTTTCACTTTCTTGGTGTCTGGCTCGACCTCTTCTCTTTTTCTTTTAGATGCGAAATTCATACTATATGCTGCTTCTCCTGCCATTCCTATCGATATTACTTTATGTGCAATAGATTCCTAAACTGCCTCGATATGTGCGATATATACCTCTTTACCAATCACTAATTAATATTGCAATGATTACTATAATATCACCTTAAGAGACTTATAGTGTTTAATTTTCTGTATATGGCAATACTATACTACACTGACTACTATGAAAAACAGCAAAGTGCGCTGGTTATATAATGATAGGACCATGTGCAGGATCGATGTTCAGCCAGGATTTTTTTTCTCATTAGTAGTTCCCTGACTGAAGGATTTAGTTCACGCGCAGACAAGCCGGGTCTGATCATGTCGCGTTAGCCGTCGGCCATCACACGCCAGACCCGAGGAAATGTTGGATGTGCGGGTGCACATCGATGCACCCGGTACTCACATACGGGGGCTAGACCTCGACGGCGGGGCTAAGCATCATGTGATATATATCACATGTCTGGCCTCAGTTGAATTATGCACCAGTGCACCAAAATAACTCGATACACCAAATACACCATACACCACATCCGTGCCCCATCGTGGTTTATGCGCACCAATTTTTCATCCAATGACATTATAGTAATATTGACATTCAAATACAATTTTTTATACGCAATACTAGCAATCATAATACAGACTTTTCTAATAGTTCTAATTGTATTGGGCAGTAATAAGCTAGACTGAACATGTTGAGAGTCAAGAATATAAGTAATTCGGTTCGTCTTGCTTCTAGAGCTAGACTTGGGTCCCTTTCATCAAGGGCATTCAGCAATTTTTCGAGATTGAATGCAGATGTTAGTGATGAATCCAATGTCAAGCCTTTCAGACATGCGTTAGGTAGAGACGCACAGAGATACTCAGACGAGCCTGGCACTTTCGGAAAGACGACTTTTACTGAGTCTATGGATGAAGTAGACATGACGTGGGGAAGAGACGATGATCCTAAGCACGTCGAGAAGCAAAACACCAAGATCAGACATTTCACCATTAACTTCGGACCTCAGCATCCAGCAGCTCACGGAGTGTTGAGATTGATTTTGGAATTGCACGGGGAAGAAATTGTCAGGGCGGATCCACACGTTGGGTTGTTGCACAGAGGTACAGAGAAGTTAATTGAGTCTAAGACGTACATGCAAGCTATACCATACTTTGATAGATTGGATTATGTTTCCATGATGACCAACGAATTGGTGTTTGCATTAGCCGTGGAAAAATTGTTGAACATTGAGGTTCCACTCAGAGCCAAGTACATCAGAACCTTGTTTGGGGAAATCACCAGAATTTTGAATCACTGTATGTCGGTGTTATCGCACATTATGGATGTCGGTGGTTTGACTCCTTTCTTGTGGGGTTTCGAAGAAAGAGAAAAGTTGATGGAATTCTACGAGCGTGTTTCGGGTGCTCGTTTGCACAGTAACTACGTTAGACCAGGTGGTGTGTCCCAAGATTTACCTGTCGGTTTATTGGACGATATCTACATGTGGGCTACCCAATTTGGTGATAGAATTGATGAAACCGAAGAATTGATCACCGATAACCGTATTTGGGCTGCCAGAACCAAGGGTGTTGGTGTGGTCACCGCTGAAGATGCCTTGAACTACTCTTTATCAGGTGTTATGTTGAGAGGTTCTGGTATTCCATACGATATCAGAAAGGCCCAGCCATATGACGCTTACGAATTGGTTGACTTCGATGTTGCTGTAGGTATGAACGGTGATTGTTACGACCGTTATTTAATCAGAATGGCTGAATTTAGACAATCTTTGAGAATCATCTACCAATGTATCAATGATATTCCAAATGGTCCAGTCAAGACCGAAGACTTTAAGGTTTCTGCTCCACCAAGAAGTATGATGAAAGAAGATATGGAAGCATTGATCCACCATTTCTTATTATATACCAAGGGTTATGCTGTTCCACAAGGTGAAACTTATACTGCTATTGAGGCACCAAAGGGTGAAATGGCTGTTTATGTTGTATCTGACGGTTCTGAAAGACCTTATAGATGTAAAATCAGAGCTCCAGGTTTTGCTCACTTGGGAGCCTTTGACCATATTGCCAGAGGTAACTTATTAGCTGATGCCGTTGCTATCATTGGTACCATGGATTTAGTCTTCGGTGAAGTCGATCGTTAGGCTCTCAGGCTAAAGTAACTACAAAATAAACCATTCATGATGCATTTGTTGATTCACGAATTAGCAGTAATATATTCGTTTCCTTTCAAAATTACAGAGACATGTATAAACACCAATAAAACAAGGAATCATACTCGGTTTACTTTATTATTGGTTCCTTGCTTATTATCATTTATTTTCCATCCTAGTTTGATTTTTGTCTTATATGCAATAGAATATATAATTCGTAAATTCTTACTTACATTTCATATTTTAATATATTATATTGTAAATCTATAAAATTATTTTAACTAAAAAATGCTTGATATAAAAGATATAGTGATGCGCCAGCCCCCATACAAAGAAATGCAACCTTCAATCCATCGCTGTCATCTTGCGGGCCGTGATACATGTGCGGGTTCTTGTTTTGCCCATTTGCACTTGAGCCTGAATTCCCCCATTGCCCCAGACCTGCTGAGTTGGTCCTGTTCTTCGTATGGTGAACTTGCCTCATTAGATGCTTAGTGATAAGCTCTTCACTCATATTCTTAAGATCTCCTGATTTGCTTAGTTGTCTCATAATTGCCTCTCTGTCGTCGTCTGTTAGTTGTCGGTTGATAATTCTTTGTTCGAATTTCAAATGCTTTAATAAATGCTCGTTGTAGTTAAAATGCGGAACACCATGCTTGTCACCATAGTTGCGATGTTCTCCTGAAAACGAAGAATTGTTGTCAAAATCATTGTCATGACGTACTCTATGTCTCTTTGTATTCAAGCCAGATGCACTATAGGATGATCTCGAATATGAATTTGATTTGGAGTAATATTTCGCTTCTCCATAGTACTTATTGTGCCATTCTTGGTTCCTCCTGACCCCACTACCATTCCTATTATGCAACTGTCCGCTAGATTTCAATGAAAAGTCATAGTTCTTTTTCTTCTTCATATCCTTTAACGTATCATATGCATTGACTATAGTCACAAACTTGTCACTATTAGCCTTCTTCTCGTCGTCACTCAAATGCGTATTCAAATCAGGGTGATATTTCTTACTTAGCTTCTTGAATTGGGTCTTAATTTCCCGAATCGACGCCGAATGTGGCAACTCTAAAATCTCATAATAGTTTAGTTGTACATTTTGCAATCGTAAGCCAGACGTCGAAAACCCACACTTCATTGCAGGCCCCATGGCATTAAACCTTGTGTAACATGCCGTTCTACCCAAAAACATTATCTAATCCCTTCAATGTTCGTACACTATAAATTCTGTCTACTAATTCCTTATTTCTCCTTGTTGATTGTCGAGAGGATGCACTACCAGATTGACTTATTTCCTAGTAGTACTGATGGTTCCGATAAATATGTCTTGGTGTGCGCGCACCAAACGTGTTTTTCACTTCTTATGACCAAAATTCTCTCTTGTTCGCCACTAGCGAATTACGAGAATACTATATAAACCAATAATAAGTCCATTATTTGTAGTAGACTCATCAAGTAATAATACACTAAAATAAAATGCCTAGACAAAGAAGATCCGCCCCAGCTCAAAGAAGCCAAACTAGATCAGCTCACACTGCTAGTGCAGCTCCATACCAATCAGCCCCAGCTGCTTCCCGTCCTGTCCAACAAACCCAACAAGGACCAGGATTATTTGGCCAAATGGCTTCTACAGCAGCAGGTGTTGCCGTCGGATCCACTATTGGACATACTTTAGGTGCTGGTATAACCTCTATGTTCGGAGGTTCATCATCGGCTGCTCCAGTTGAACATGATCAACAACAACTTGCCCAAGCTGGTCAACAACAGCAATACCAACAACAAGCTACGCATTGTGACGCTGATGCCAGAAACTTTACCAGATGTTTAGAAGAAAACAGTGGTAACATGCAAACTTGTGAATACTACTTACAACAATTAAAGGCATGTCAAGAAGCCGCTAGACCATATTAGATAGGTTGATTCACGTTTAAAAAGTCCTGTAAATACAAAGAGACAAATTACAGATAAAATTATAATATATATGAATATGTATTGTCATAAGTAGTTATTTATTAATAACAAGTCTATTTCTTGTGAGAATCGCTCTCTGACGTCTGGTAATAGTAGTAGCCACCGGCACCTAATCCAAGCAATGCTAACGGTACACCAACACCAAAACCAGATTTGTTGGAGTTCTTCTGTCCCAGAGTATGTAAGTTATCATGTTCGATGTCATCAACCACTCTAGATTGCTCAACATTGGACGATTTATGATCCACATCGCTGGCTCCCAAGTTGACAACTTCAGATTGATTAATTTGAGGGTTGATGGAGGTTTGGATGTACTTTTCCCTGTTGGCAGGTTTCTTGGGTTTGGCTGATTCCCTAGGCGAAGCGTATGAAGCATCCACAGGTTCAGACCCTCTATCATGTAAAAATTCCGGTTCTGCTGCAACAGCTTCACCACCGTGCAATACTGGAGCGTCATTGGCTTCCGCCTTGACAGAAATAACCTCCAGATTCAACATCTCTTTTTCCACTTGAGCCTTTTTCTCGTTAGCAATATCTTGTTTAATAGCTTCTCTGGTAAGTGGGGGAACTTTTGGTTCAGCAACCTTTGGAATGAAATCGTACTTGAATTCCCATTCGTTAATTGATGTTTGTGAAGGCATTCTATAGCTGTCAATGGTCGAATCATCATTCTTGACAAATCTAGGTAAACTAGAGTGTAATAACCTTTTAGTGGAGTAAGAAGCCACGGTCTTATTTATTGTTCTAGTAAGCATTTGTTCTTGTTTCTTTTTGATTCTAAGTAGTTTATATATCCTCAATGGTTGAAGTCGGTGAATTAGAAGGATCTTTGCTTTTATATAGATAAGATTTCCATAGTGGAAGACAGATGTCGATAGTGTTCATTGGTTCCGTCGGCCTAAGGGGTGACCCTGCCACCCCGGACTGTTTTGTGTAATAATCGAATATTCCATGCTATGGAAGGTTCTATCTGTACTATTACGTCTGCTATTTTATTGCGTCTCTGTTGTCCGTCTATTGCGTCTATATCGTCTATTAAAAGTTACATTCTATAAAGTACATCATTAAACACTAACACTTAGTTAATTAAATTATCCAATACCATGGATGGTGGTCTCTTGAGCTTCGATTGTGGGTGCTGGGTTTGCAATTGCGTTTGCACCAGCTGCAAATCATTGAACGAAGCATTGCTGTGGTTCATATTTGGGTGGAAATCATTTACTGGAGAATCCATCATTTCCAGATTCCGTATAAGCGATGCCAGACTGTTGTTAAACGTTTGAGAAGCGTTTTTATGATAGAGTGGTAATTCCAATTGAGAGTTGGATTTTGTGTTCATAAGTTCTAGTACTGGACTGATGAACATAGAACCTCTGTTGGCTTTGTTGTCGCTCACAGCATTTCTATAGGACCTGCCTTGTTGCGAATTGGATAATGTGATGTTGTCAGTTTCATGTTGTAACTGAAGGAGAGAATTGTGTCGGGACAACATATGGAGACTTGACACGGAGCCGAGCGACGATTTTTCGAGCATCGAGGAATTGGAACTCTCGCTGCCGAAAGCACCACTTCCCGGATTGTATCCAAAGTTGTAATAAACTTCTCTATCAGCTTTTGCCCTTTTGTTCGATAGTATGTAGGCTGTAATTCTGTAACCAATAAAACACAACAATATGAAGAGGATGATAGCACCCACCACTATGAATACTAAGTTTTCTGGCAAGCTAGACCTATAGATATATGGATCCTTTCTTGAATTCGATGTCTTGCTAGCATTTGGTATAGCTAAACTGTAAGAATACGACTGAGATTCTGACTCTGAAATGGTAGGCATATCATCCCTCTTCTCAGCTATCATACTTGTTGTCTGTGGGCCTTTCGTCACTAAGGTGGCACCACCTCCCGACGTAGGAGAAGCTCTATGCATATGATGAACATGTATTCTAGTACTCGGCTTCGTGGAAGTGGTAGTAGATACCACATTTGTGTTAGCATCCACCAATTGAGCAATTGTCAATATTGCCACCACAGGTAGAATAAAGTTGAAAGCCCTCATATTTTTTGATGTCACTAATATAACCTTATAAATTCTAACAGGAATTTCTTTAATTCATATAGGAAAAGTCTAGAAAAAATATTCATTGATATCTGGTACGCCCCATGTTCCCATTTCAATTTGCTGCATTTATCTTAAGTTTAATATACAGTTATCAGGTAATATATCGGAATATTGAACCCACCTTCCCCTTTGGTGTTCGATGCATACGTATAATTTAAGTTTTGTGGTTTGATACGGCAAAAACCTTGCATAGATACGTGTTTCTGTTATCTTTTTCCGTGTATATGAAGGTTCCAAAACACCAGAACGCGAACTCGCGATAGCAAAAAAATCGCGTATTCGCGTCCTTTCACATAATAACTCTTAAATCATGTTTACCATGGTTTGATGTTTCTGTAGCAATATTCTATCTTCTTCTTCTGCTTCTTTGTGATGTCGAAATATTGCTGATCGCCGCTTGAATAATTTCTTTGTTCTACAAACTTTATTACATGTAGAGAAATCATTTTATTCAGCTTGCATATTTGAGAAGTATATGAAGTAATTACTACAATTTAGAGTTCAATTTGAAATACAAACTTGTTGCTTTGTCCGCCATTCCAAGTCCAGCCTGATAGCCATAACCACCTGCTCCGTAGTTATGGATCAAAATACGATTTCCTGGTAAAATCTCTTTTTCTATCTTCGCCCCACCATCTCTATAAGGCCTTAATCCGGCCGCAACCCGTATAATCTCTAAAGGTTTCTCGTTTAACTTAGGAAGCAACTCAGTTGCTCTTTTCAATATATCTTCAGATTCTTCGTCAAAAGTATCACCGGACCAGTTATTCTTCTGAACAAACCCACCTAGAACTAGGTGACCCTTTGAGTTTGGTCTTGGGATAATGTAAGTAGCGTAATCTGTACCCCAACGAAGTCTATTTTCATATATATGAGGTGCTTTTACTACTACGACTTGCCCTCTTATTGGGTAAACTTTGGTATCATGAACACCTCCCAAACTTTGGGCTCCAAGCCCAGTGCAATTGAATACTACACAATTAGGGCCAAGGAAGGCCTCATCAATGTGGTCTAAGTGTTTTCTAAGAAAAATCACTCCTTTCATCATTAGATATGCTTTGAGATTCTTCAAGAAAGTAGGGCAGTTGAAATTCCAAGTGGTGTAGCGAACTCCAAATTTCGCACCCATGGGCAATTCTTCATTTTGGATAATTGTAAAATCTTTTAAATACGTTTTAAGCAGCGATATCTTCGCTTCATTCGGTATGAAATCCCAAAATTCAGTAGTAGGAGCATTGTCTAATCCACAGTTTTTTCCAAGGGCTTCTTGTATTTTAATAACATTCGTGTAAGTGTATTTATCATAGCTTAGTGTGTGTTCATCATCCGGTGAAATACACGAGAAGTTACCACCAGCCCATGGAGAGGTATAGTTTATAGATTGATCACCCGGGTGATACTTAGCTATAACTGTAATCTGTTTACCGCTTGCACCCTTTTCCAATAATGAAAATGCTGTATACAATCCAATTACTCCAGCTCTAATGTAATGTTAATCTTACTCAATTCAAATAATTGGCAAAGTATCAGAAATAAAGTATACTTACCCTAGGATAACAAAATCTGGATCTTCCATAGTTTTAGTAGTCAGTGACTGAAATTTTTCTTTTGAAAGGTATAAAATTACGATAAATTAACGGCCTTTAAACTGTTATCAGCGAATTTGCGCTTAAATTCCTTCCCTTTTCGGACTGAATATAGATTTTGATAGAAAGTGCGGAGCTTCCACTACGTCAGCTTATAGAAAGTGGTTAATTGATTGACAGATAAGGCTTTCCTTGTTTAAGCGCAATGAGGGGGAATGCCATAGACAAAACTCGAAGAACTAGATCGAGACTTGGATGTTTTAGTTGTCGAAGGAAAAAGTACGTAAGTTGCGATAGTTTAAATTTCGTGAGTGAAAAATACTAATTGAATACAAGGAGGAAGTGTGATCAACTTAAACCCAAGTGTACATTATGTAACAAAAGGAAGGAGGAATGTATTTGGCCTGAAGGAGATCTGACATTTAAGAATCAACCCAGAAAGAAAAAGAATAAATTCATTAATATATCTAGTGCAAGTTTAAAATATATTTCAAAGATTCCGAGAGACGACGATTTTGAAAATGATACCTTAGAAGTAGACCCAAAAACTCCAATGGATTTGATTTTAGCAAAGCAATCAGACCTTTCAACAGATCATGAAATAGAAGATACTTCTCCGTATATGGAGTCATTGTTCAGAGGTGAAAATTCACCTTCAGAGTTTGCGAATATTAACATTGGAAACATAGAAAATAATAGTGGTTTCTTAGGATCCGGGTATTATAATTTTTTGCTGCCTCAAATTGAGACAACTTTGCCCTTAATTAGTTCATTAAGTTATCCCTTCCCTATTGCCTTGAGTTCTATTGAAAAGCAGTATATCTATTACTATTGTGCCTATATTGCCCATGCGATTTCTGTTGTTCCCAAACAATTGAACTATTTTTTGAATACTTTTCTACCTATGGCAACTAAAGAAAAAACAGTTTTGTATTGTCTTCTTGCTTGGGGTTCGATCTTTAAGACGTATAAAGAAGAAGGGATACTATTATTATCCACTGGACAAAAGTATATACAGAAAGCTATAAAAAGTCTCAAAAACTTACCTGATGGGAAATTCTCTTTTATCTATGCATTGACTAGCTATATCATTCTAATGTGCGTTGAAATCACTATCGGAGATATTGCCGCTTGGTCGTCATATTTAACTGAATGTTATAATCTCATAAATAGAATGGGAGGGTTTCATATCTTAAAGAATTACTCTTCAGAAGGTAAGATTCTAGCTCAAAATTTTGCCTACTTTGATATACTTGCATCGCAGTCTAATGAAAATGGGACTTACTATCCAGTTGCTGAATATGTGGAGATATACAATTCAGAGGATGTTGCGCTTGCAGACTCTCTTCAAGGATGTATACGACCTTTAATTTTAATTTTAGGTGAAGCTATTAATTTACTAGTTGAATCAAAGAAACTACTAGATCATGTTTTAGATAAGGATTTATTTCATGAACACCAAGGGCTCATTTTAGAAAAATGTGACCAATTGGAAAAAGACCTAGAAGAGGCACAGTTGAATCCTCTTGATTTAATTGTTCTCAACGAAAGCGATGATATGGAGACTCATCTTCAAATGTTTGAGCTTTATCAATTATCTATTAAGCTATATATTAAGCATGTTATACGACGTCTACCGCCTGTGGTTCCCGAGATGCAATTCATATTTTATAAAATAAAAAAATATTTGAGAATCTTGATGAATAGCTCTGTTAAAATGTCACTTTGCTTCCCATTGTTGATCAGTGGATTAGTTGCTGTAACCCTTGAGGATAGAAAAGAGTTAGAGAGCTTGATTATCGAATTCAAAAGTCAATATGAATTTGATAATGCAAAGAAAATTCATTTTATTTTGAAAGAAATTTGGAATCTTAATGAAAATGGAACATTGTACGTTGACTGGTTTAATGTTACAAAGAAATTTGGCTGGAGGCTAAATCTTGGAAGATAATTTGGATTTTAGTTTAAATGCGTTTTAATTCTTCAAGCAATTGAATTAAAAATCTATTCCCTAAAATTTATAGACAGTTAGGCAAATAATATAAACGAAACGAGATTATTTGAATTTATTTCACGTATAAATTACATTCAAAATAAATACTTAGTCTAAAGATTACTTAGGAGGAAAATTAACTTTTCATGATTCTAAAGAGGTTTTCGTTTCAAAAACTCCACTATCATTAACATCAACTCTACCTGACTGAAAATCCATTTCAGTATATTTGATCCATTTAGTTTTGAACAAAACTTTAAACACAATCCACATTAAAAAGAAGATGGGAAGCATTATGTATAGATCCACAAAGCTTCCAGCATCAAATGGTTTAAGCGTAGACCAACCCAGAACTAAACATAATAACGCACCGAGAAATATTGCAATGTAATTAAGATATGGAAATAATGGGAGCTTAAATGGTAAGTCATCAAGTGAATTCCCTTGTAGTATCCAGCCTTTTCTAAATCTGTAGTGAGCAAAAACTACTCCAGTCCAAACTATAAAAGCAGAAATACCTCCTAAAGAAACAATATAGTTGTATGCTACTGCAGAACTACTATCCATTGCAAGCAATGATAAGAACCCAAAAAGGTGGACTGTCTGAGTTGAAACCCACGGAACACCACTTTTAGTTACTTTGGTGAATATTTGTGGGGCATAACCGTCCACGGCTAGTCTAGTTAATGACCTGGCGCAGAAATATATTGCACTGTTAATAGACGACAAACATGTAATAAAGATCATAGTTGTTACAAAATAACCAGCATTTGTCCACCCAGCCTTTATTAAAGCTATAGTCATCGGGGATCTCAATGTCTTGTTCTCAGTTGATAAACCTTCATCATTCCATGGCACAGTAATCCCGTAGGTAATTGTAATTCCAAAATAAACGTAGATTATACGGAAAATTGTCTGCCTAACAGCAGTACGGACAGCTTTCTTAACGTTCTTCAGTTCCAGAAAAGTCATTGAAAGACTTTCTATTCCAGTGTAAAAAATTCCCGCATAAACAAATGAATTAGCTATACCTTTGAAGCCATTAGCTAATGGATATTCCTTAAATGGGTTTCCAGGGGAATGATTTGGTATTCCACCAGCTGCAAATATCACTGCAAATAAATAGAAGCCAGTAATAAATAATAACTTAATCCAGGCCAAGATAAACTCTACTTCTCCGAATACATCAACACCGAACATTTGATAAACTGAAAAAGTACCCCACAATATCAAATAGTACCCATACATAGGCACTTTTGTGCTGTAAAATGATAGTACGGATGTTGCTGAGACATATTCAGCAATAATGTTACAGATCCAAATCAAAATGTAACTCCATCCAATAGCTGCTCCAAAGGATGGCTCAACCCATCTAGCAGAGTGCGTATTAAAATTGAAGTCAAACATGGTATTCATTTCACCTATGCATCCCATCATAACCATAACCAATATACCTACAATTGAAAATCCGACAAGAAGACCAACTGGTCCCCCAGCATGTAAAGCGTTTCCCATACCAATAAAGACACCAGGTCCTATGACACCAGCAATAGCCATCATCGATATATGTCGAGTTTTTAGTCCTCTCTTTAATTCTACTGGGTTCTTCTCATACTTGTTGGTCAGTATGTCTCCTTCCAGAATTACTTCAACATTGCTACTTTCCTTTGTGATCATAATGAATTCCTCAACTATTTGTTTAGCAAAAGCGTCTCAAAATCTATTTTTATTTTACTTGACTAAATTGACAAGCAAGCTCTAGGGTTAGAAAGTTGATTAATTTCCAATATAGAGAAATTCTCTAAATATATAGTATATTGTTATCTTTGGCCCTTGTTCTTTTTCTAATGATAAATGACTTTGGAGATATTTCTTTGGTACTAATTTATCATTTTGCAATTATATGTTAAAATTTGCCCATTCCCAAAAGAGTAATAAAATAAGCGAAGGTCCCAAATACCGCTTGTCTAAATGTTGGAATATCTCCACATAGGTATAAGAAAGACCTGAAATCTATTATTAATGACCTAAATTATAGATTAGATAGTCTAATTAGATTAAAGTTCGAGATACAATCTTCATTCGATTGTCTTGATATTTTTAATGGACAAGATGGTAGAAAAGAACACTGATGAAAATTTCATCGAGAGATTCAAGAAAATAAGCAGAGAAACCCCTGTCGTTGATACTCATAATGATTTTCCTTACTTGCTAAGAGTCCAATTACATAACGAATTTGAAACAGAGAGCAGGTTTAACTTTGATGACAAGTTGCAAAGTCACACTGATTTAATGAAATTCAGACAAGGTAAGATTGGATTACAATTTTTTAGTTGCTTCATTGAGTGCAAGGATGATGATTACTTGTACCAGGACTTCAACAAGGCAAACAGTGCGGTTAGGGATACTATGGAGCAAATTGATGTCGTTACGCGTTTGGTGGATTCCTACCTGGACGACATGAAGATGGTACTGACGTCACTGCAAGTAATGGACGTTTATTCCGGTGGAAAAGTTGCTATTACAATGGGGGTTGAAGGATTGCATCAAGTGGATAGCTCTTTAAGCGTACTTAGAAAATATTATGAATTGGGAGTACGCTATATCACGTTAACTCATAATTGTGATAACCCGTTTGCAACTGCCGCCTCTTCAGTAGTTGCTGGTTTGCCGGACAAAGGTCTTTCTGACTTTGGAAGATCATGTATTCAAGAAATGAACAGAATAGGTATGATGGTAGATTTATCTCATGTAAGTTATAAGACCATGCTTGATGTATTGGAGATAACAAAGGCACCTGTAATGTTTTCTCATTCTTCTGCTTACTCCATAACACCAAACGAAAGAAATGTTAGAGACGATGTGTTGTTAAAGATGAAAGAAAATGGCGGAGTTATTTGTATTAACTTCTTTCCCTTATTCATCAGTCAAACTGGCGATGAATGCGCCACCATAGATGATGCTGTAGATCATATAAAGCATGTTGTTGAATTAATTGGTTGGGAGCATGTTGGGCTTGGATCTGATTTCGATGGGATTCCAGAAGGTCCAAAAGGTCTCGAAGATGTCTCTAAATATCCAGACTTACTAATTAAAGTCATGGAAAAATTGAACGCATCGGATAGTGAAATACAATTGTTAATGGGGAAGAACGTCTTGCGAGTCTGGAATGATAATGAGAGAGTTTCTAGACTGTTACAAAAAGCAGGAACACAAGCTGTGAATGCAAATTGGCCTGAAAGAGATTGGAGCTTCTATGATTATGCAAAAACTTTCCCTGAAATTTTTCCAGGCGCATATCAGGCTAAGAAAAATACGTATAAAGATTCCCAATCTCTTGATTTAACTACAAAAAAATAAGACTATTAGTAATAAAAATAGAAATTTCGTGTGTAAATTATCAAAATAATATTTGGCGGCTGTTACATTTTATTCAAAAGCGAGTATTAATAGTTGTTTTAAAAGTTAGAAGTAATTAAACATGATGCAGTTTATATATAAAATGAGATCCGTATTGTAGTCAAATCTATAGCTTTTTGAATCTCGAATTACAAGCTACAATCAAGATCAACGGTTTTGATACGTTGTTATTACATTTCTATAACATAATTATATTATAATGTACAAGCAACTAGAACTTCCAATTTTCATCCGCTGATTCAATGGCCCAATTAAATTTATCTCTTAAAGTTTTTGTGAATAACTTTTCAATTGGAACATTGTACTTCTTAGAAAACATTACAGTTAATCTAGGATCAATATAATTCATCTTAGATGTGCCCAATGAAACCTCTGAATTGTCTTCTTTATCTTTTAATTGGAATGTGGTATTTACTATTCTATTTGTCAATGTCTCGACTTGACTTTTCAATTTCTCCACTGTTATCGATTTCTTAATTTGGGGCTTCCCTGTTTTCAATTCCTCTGCGTATTCTTTTTCTAATTCATTCACTTTTTCCATGCGTTCTTGTAAGTCCTTTTCGGTTAGCAATGGCTTATCCTCGATTTTCAATTTATCATTTTCTCTTTGAAATCTTTTACGAGCTGCTTCTCTGGTTCTTTCGATAACTGCTCTGTGTATATGCTCCGTATCTTCTTTTGATAAGTCATCGAGCTCTTCAAAATACTCTGGATCCTTTCTTTTCAATCCTGGTTCCAATTGTAAGATCATTTTTTTAGCCCTAATTTTTTGCCATTCCAATTCTTTCAATTTATCATGAATCTTCTGCACGGACGATCCATGCGTTTTACTGACCGTACGCTGATGGTTACATAAAATAGCAACAGTTCTATTTGCTGCATTGAACTTTACAACTTTTTCGGCGACAGTGCCTTCATTAGGAATCAAATCTAATTGATCCTGCATTGTCTTACTAGCATTGTAAGTACGGAATACTTTGGCAGTTAAGCCCTTCATATAATTTTGAAATTGCTTATTTAATAAAGGTGGAGATATTCTATCAAATAAGTCATCTCCCGGTTGCTTGGGTGGTTTTTTGAATATTCTTAAATTTTTAAAAACTTGTTTATCAACTTCAACTTCTTGATAGAATCTAATAGAATCTTTACCCAAAAAGTCAAAAATAACTTTATTTGGAGGTTTTAAGGTAATATGCTCATATCTTAATGAACAGCAACCGACAGTATCAGCTTCATCTTCACCTTTTTCACCACCCGCTCTCAATGCAAAAATATCAATAAGATAACAAGCCGTTGCCATTTGTCTGTTTTGCATTAATGGATCCTTCAACATTTTAGTATAATCCTTTCTGATTTCATCAATATGATACCTCAATTTTCTTGAAGTTTCGAATTTTTTAAAATCGGACAAACCCTTAATAGAGGAGTTTGCAGCAAACCTGACATACTTGAAGGAATCTGCAATATTCTCTTTCCACATAGCCAACCAGGATACAGTATTGTCGTGGCGCACTTCAGCCCATTTATGACCTTGTGGTGGTTCCGGGATTTTGCAACCTTCACTTAAGTTCAAAGTAACATCCTCGGGCATAACTCTTCTTTTTAATTTACCAGTTTTAGGATGTGCACCTCTACCTCTAAATAATCCAGGAGGTTCAATTCTAAAATTCCCAACTTGCTCCTTATGACCATTCAATAAACACGTCTTGTAAGGTTCTTCAAATTTATCTTTCTCAGCTTTAATAGCTTTCTTTTCATCTTTGCTTAATAATTTCTTTTGATCCCTCAACATTTCGAAATGTGCATGCATCTTTGAAAAGTCCATTTTGTGAAAATCAATGATATTAACATTACAGCCACCTGCATCTTTCAAAACCTTACAGAAGTCTTCAAAAAAGTTTTTCTGGAAAGTAGGATTCTTAGCATGATCTGTTTCCATCATCGCTCCGAAAAACCCTGCAACTTCTTCGGCTTCTAATGGCAAGTCAACAGGCTTTCCATCGTAGTGTAATTTGACGTGTGATGGTAATGGTTCGTATTCGGGTGGAAAGATAACACCATTATGTTCCAATGACTCCCACTTCTGTTCACCATCAACATCTTCTGCTTCCCACCATTTGTACTTTTCTTCTTCTTCTTCTTCTTCGTCTTCACGAGTTGAACTGGACTCTTTCTCCGTCTTAGCTTCATTTTCTTTTTTAATGGCATCGACCTTCTTAACACCATTCTTTTTCGCACTTTTCACCTTTTTGGTACCATTTTCTGGTTTTGCAATTGCCGATTCAGTCTTCTTCTTCGGCGTTTTCTTAGGAGGAGTAGTGGTGGATGCTAAAGGTATATCTTCATCGTCGCTTTCGCTCTTGATGGTATTTTTTGCTCTTTTCACCTTTTTCGCTTTGTCATTTGTTGGAGTACTAGCTTTTCTTTTTTTACCCAGCTTCTTACTTTCTATACTATTACCATCCACAGACGTAGTATCGGTCGATTTTGAACTAATCTGTGATAAAGGCATATCTTCGTCCTGATCCATGTCTCCGTTCCTCAATGAAAGGGCAACATTATCATCTGATGAACTCATCATAAATATTTTATGAAAAAATTGCTAATAATTGGTCACTGGGTCTAATACAAGTTATATCTGTCCTATCTAAGGTGCAAACGCTTTGAATGAATATCATCCAATGTTTTCTGATAACCAGGGCAATCGGAAATAATTTGAACTGTCGTGTTTTGAATCTTACACGACCGAAGTTCTTTTTTCGAATTTTGTGTAACGAACAATTTCTCGATTTAGTAAGGTTCGGTTGCAGTTTGTCATCCCTTTTGCGAAGGTTTTTGAGCAAACCTTGATTATCAGTATGTTAGACACACTGTCCTAATTAGTCTTTCATGCAGCTGAAGCCCATCAAGGAAACATATATCAGTTCCCGATTAATCCTTATTATGTTTCTTTCCTTCCAAATAGGATATCCAGCACGTTTCATGGGATTCGAAGAAACCTGCAAGATACTAGGAACAATACAGCTCTAATATGATAGCTCTGAAATATCATATTATATCCCCTTTGGGTATACAAATGATCTATACATTTAATTCGCAAAAAGAAAAAGGGTAACCACAAGTAGTTAGCAACTAATGTTTACAATGTAGTAATTGTGATAAATTGATAAATAATTGAATAAAATCATAATAAACGAATATCGTGACAATCCAATGAGGAAATTTTTTAGGATTATTGTACAATAATCATAAAAATGCGACACTGAGGTAACATATACTACGATTGTATTTCTCTAAGTTAGACCTAATAGTGAAGTTATTCAAGTCTAAGCACCAGGAAATTGAATATAAATAGTAAATTAACCGCAAGCTATTTACGTCAGTAATTAAACACTCGTATCGATTAAGTAATAAGTAATTAATAGGTTATACTAGCAACGTAAGAGCTTTCGCAAAGTGAAACAAGCCATTAACAATGAATAAATCCGTATATAACATTTATGAAATCTCTGTTTTAGGATAATATATATAGACTTTCATGTCGAATATACAGGTTCTTGGTATTTGTTATTTGTGTATAACTAACTAGATCTTACAGAATTTCTCAATTCGATTTGTTTGTAAATATTTTATCTTTACTCGATGCGGATATTTTGTAAACAACGTATATGGAAAATTAATCCACAAATAGTTTATATATATTCATTTGCCAATATTCTTTTCGTATTCTGTTTCCATCGGAGATTCAAATACTATCTAAGATTCTTATAAACCCCTAGCGCAACATCAAAGTGTTATTGATATAAGCCAATTGTCAAGAACATCATATTGACGAAGAATACATAACGAAGAGGCATTAACTGAAGGAAAAAAAAACCTTCGTTACCAACTATTCATTTTATAGGCTTAAAGCATTACACCAATTTCTAATTCAATATTGTTTTAAAAGACATATAGGTACTATTTACAGATAATTAAGAGGTATGTCATCAGTTCGTACTCAACCATTGCAGCCATTAAATAATGGCCAACTAAATAGCAGAGCCAACAACATCACACCAATCAAACCCCTCAGACACAACAAAGAAAACCAAGAGGATGTCAAAACCAAGAAGAAAAAGGAAAAGTTATCTGCGTTATGTAAGACTCCTCCATCAATTGTCAGAACCAGAAATGGTAGAGATTACCGCCGTGGAACATTTTTAGGAGAAGGTGGATTTGCTCGTTGTTTCCAAATGAAAGATTCTTCAGGAAAGATATATGCTGCTAAGACTGTTGCCAAAGCATCAATTAAGAATGAAAAAACGAAGACTAAGTTGTTATCAGAAATTAAAATTCATAAATCATTAAAGCACTCCAATATCGTCAATTTTATCGATTGTTTCGAAGATGATGTAAATGTCTATATTTTGTTAGAAATTTGCCCTAATCAATCCTTAATGGAGTTATTGAAGACAAGAAAGAGAGTATCAGAGCCTGAAGTTAGATATTTCATGGTTCAAATGGTTGGTGCTATTAAATATTTACATTCAAGAAGAGTCATTCACAGAGATTTAAAGTTAGGTAATGTCTTCTTTGATCCTGATATGAACTTAAAGATTGGTGACTTTGGTTTAGCCTCCATATTACCATCTCTTGAATCTAGAAAGTATACCATTTGTGGAACACCAAACTACATTGCACCTGAAGTATTAGGAGGCAAAAACGTAGGTCATAGTTTTGAAGTCGATATCTGGGCTTTGGGAATCATGTTATATGCATTGCTTATTGGAAAACCACCATTCCAAGCCAAAGATGTTCAAGTAATCTATGAAAGAATCAAGAAGACGGAATATAGTTTCCCTGCTGATAAACCAATTTCAGAAGAAGCTAAAGTCCTAATCAAGGATTTGTTAAGCTTGAACCCATTGCACAGACCCAACATCAACGAAATTTTAAACTACGATTGGTTCAAGGGAGCTTTCCCAGACAAGACACATGAAATAAGTTTGAACGGTACCCCAGAGGGTATTGAAAACATTTCTAAGGCTCAGTCGGCAATTAATTTCACTAACACTAAAGCAAGTTGTGGTATATATACACCAAAAACAAAGAACCCAGTCGAAATTTTAAGATCCGATTTGCATTCTGAACAACCTAGAGCCATGTTGCCAAAGTCTTTATCACCTGGCGACACAAAAAATAAATATCAGGAAGTTGACCCGGCACAGCTTGGTAAGCCAAGAAGGGTTAACTTTAGCAGTACCTACTCAACTACTATCAAGCGTCTTAACCAGTTATGCTTTGAAACTTACCAAAATATGAGGAGACTTGAATACTCAAAGCATGATAGAATAGATACAATGGAATTACCAAGCTGCGAAAATCCAACTTTAATTAGTAAATGGGTTGATTATTCGAATAAATACGGATTTTCATATCAATTGACAAATGATGACATAGGTGTATTATTTAATGATGAAAACACATTTTTAAAGTTACACAACTCCGGCAGATTTTTAGAATTAATTTACCACGAAGGCGAAGGATGGACGTGCATAGAAAATTCATCTAGTCATCCTCCATCCCAAGTGAAAAGACAATTGGAAATTGTTGATTTTTTTGCCAAATACATGAATAGTAATTTATCCAAGGTTAGTGAAAATGAAGAGAGAAAGGAAACTGTCTTTTTGAGACGGTATAGCAGAACTTCAGAATACATAATGTTTGAAATGACTAACGGTAACTTCCAATTTAATTTTAAAGATCACCACAAAATTTGCATCTCAAAATCTGGTTTAGCTATCACTCACATTTCACCTAACCGTATAACACAAACTCACCCATTAATTTTCATTTTGAAACATGGTGATTTCCCATCTGCTGAAGTTCCTAACTGTTTGGAAAAAATTGCTATTATAAAGGAAGCAATCAAAAGAAAAGCATTCAAAGAGTAACTGATTTATACTATAAATTAATTTTATTTATCAAGCATTATAAAATCATTGCATTAATTTCATAGATCTATAATTACGAAAACCTATCCTTTCAATTCAATTCCTATTCTGCGACATCATATTACTCAGTACATACTACGGTAATCCTAAACTTATAATAAAAATTCATTATATACAATTTTATTAGCATCATGCACCAAGAGTAGGCTGAAAAGTAAATAAAAATAAGGAAAGAATTACATTAATATACATATTCGGCGGTCAGCGAATGCTTATTTCGTTTATAGATTACCTGGCTGTGGATCGATTCGTTTCAAACGCTCAACCCCCTAAAAGTCATCATCATTATTGTTCAACAATGATTTAAGTGCCCATTCATCCTTAAATCTAGTCTTAATAATATCTAATTCTCCGATCAACCCAGAACAAGCATTCCTCAATGCTTCTCTAGGTGAATAGTCGTCTTCTGTTTGGATTCTTAATACAAAATTAGCAAATAAAGGATGCTCAACCTTATAAGCAGCGAATAAGACTCTTTCATCCTTTAACAATTGTGCTCTGATCAAATTTCCTAAAGTATGATCTTCTCTTTCAATCTTGATCAAAGCGGCATTAGGCACCTTCGTGTCGGGAGTTATCTTAATCCTAAACTTGAGTTAGTACCAGTTTTCCCAAATGTTTACGTCCCCTTTATTCTTTTCTTTTTCGATGGAATCTTATACTTACTTGTCCACTCCATCAGGTAAGATGAAAAGCTCGAATCTATCTGGGGCGTTCATGTTGTTTTCGAGGTATGTCTAAAGGTATGTTACTATTGCCCAACAGCGGTGTTACTTACTCGAGTACTGATATATTAGTTAGCGATGTCTCGCAATTTATCATGCTGACGTAATATTTATTAGTTTAGTTCATTAGAAGTTACCCGGATTATAAAATGCACCTTCTATTGAATACTTAATCTTGCCATCATTTAGTTGCAGTCAATTGGTGATCATGATGTAACCAAAACTTCTAGAATAGCTTTCTTTAGGAGGTAGTGTGATATATATCTCATAGAAACTTGTGACATTTAATGCTGACAAAGTTTTATTAACTAGAGCCTCTATTATGGAGATGTACGCACTTGAGTATGACATTATTAAGGAAATGACATTGATACTTACAATCACTTGAAGCCTTTTGTGTTAATTCAAGAGGGGAGGTATGAAGCATTGACTATTCTGTAAAAGAAACCCACAGCAGTTCATCCTCGATTGCATATGCTCAGGGCTTTTGGTAATTCTAGGAGAGAGGTGCGTAGTATTAAGTGTTCGGTAGGGTGATTATGGGAACAAGTAGTTTTATCCTCGGCCGCATGTGCTTAGGCTTATTAGTATATAGTAAACCTCGAGGTACACAAAAACTCCGAAATCATTAGAATAGCAAATATGCAACCTTCAATATCTGATTTGTATGAAACTAAATTAATTACTTGTCCTGCAGCTTTCCCTAGATACCCTGGTTCAGTAATTATTCCTCAACCCTCAAATGATCCTGATGACTATCGATTGAATATTTGCTATAGAAGATATAAGACTAAATCACATGTTTCAGAACAACCAAAAATCAATATAGTATTCCTTCACGGGAATGGAATGAATAAAGGTATATGGCATTATCACATTGACAAATTGTACAATCATTTCAATAGCCATGAAAAATCAAAGTATCGCTTGAATACAGTTCTAGCAATTGATGCCGTAACCCATGGCCAATCTGCTGCAGTTAATAAAAACAAGCTTGGTCATGTTTATGGCTGGAAAGACGGACCTAGAGATGTAATTGATATCGTGAAGAATCAAGAGTCGAAGGATTTCTTTTCCCAAAATGCAATCAACATTTTAGTTGGCCATTCTTTGGGCGGATTCCAAGCATTATATACCTGTTTTTTGGAACCTGAGTTATTTGATTCTTGCGTAACTCTTAATCCTGTCTGCTACATGGACAATGAAACAGCAGAATTACATTTATTTGCCTTGAATATGTGGCATGAATCGGGCAAGATTAAGAGTCATTTTGATATTCCTGAAGGGTCTAACTGGAAAGAGGTTGTAGAGCATCATTACAAGAAAGAATCATTCTTTAAGAGATTTGACTCTACTGTTATGGCGAATATGTTGGAAGATGAATTCACTGATGAATTAAAAAAGAATCCCGATGCCAAGTATAAGACAATTGACTTGAATACCCCCGCCACTCAGGAGTACATGTGCTATTACAATGCACAGCTTTTCATTCCACAAGGTATGGAGGTTTTTCATCAGATAACGACCCCTGTTTATCATATTGTCGGGGACAACGATACTGCTGGGCAAAGGGCCGTTGAGAGCACTAGAAATGTTTTGCAATCGGTGATAAAGCCGATAGACATCGAAAATTCCACCCATATAGTTCTAGGTGAAAACCCTGATTTAGTGGTCAATGAGTTGGTTAAGGCTATTGATGATAATATAGAAATCCATAGAAAAAATGGTGATATTAGATACAAGGAACCTAAATTGTTCGAGAAATATGGTAAAGACTATAGGAACACATTGATAGCCGAAGAATACGATGTCTACACGACGGCCAGTAAGAATGGCACCAAATTATATAAATTATAATAATTATAGTAATACACACAGTCTCTGTCTCTTAGAGGATACTTAACGAATTCACGTGATAAATGCTTCCTCTTCTTATTCAGAGCCTGTCATTTTCCACCGGGTTCCAACCTCCCCCAATGAGGAAGTTTAATTGATACAACTTGAGTCTACACACGATCTCCTCCGTAATAAGCGTAATAAGCGGCCTCTCTGTGTACTTCGGGTTCCAATATTTCCTGCATAATACCCCAAAGAGCCCATTACAATAAGTTCAAAGGAATATGTAGTTACCCGGATAGCGTTTAGTTCAGTCGAATGTTGTGATGCTACAAAACGTAGTAGAGAATTCATCAGTTAGACGCCAGAAAATAAGGAAGCATCAGTTTTAATCGATTAGTCGAGTTGTTGAAGAAGATTAATAATAGATCAATCATATCGAACAGAGACAAAATTGATCTGATTGGTTCACATTTACAAGGTTACAAAACACTAAAATTGAAAAT